>NC_135239.1:127005666-127283166 GCF_051348905.1 Ranitomeya variabilis | reverse complement strand
TTAAAAAAAAAAATACATAAAAAAACAGTGGGAGAGTAATATTGCCCTTTCAGCTTGTGTGCCAGTCTTGACTCCTGGGTGTGCCACCTCTCTCCCTCTCATTCAGTGGGCCATAGAAAGCCTTTTTTTTTTTTTTTTTTTAAATATTATTGGGTTTCTAAAGTCTCCCTTAAAAAAAAAAAAAATACATAAAAAAACAGTGGGAGAGTAATATTGCCCTTTCAGCTTGTGTGCCAGTCTTGACTCCTGGGTGTGCCACCTCTCTCCCTCTCATTCAGTGGGCCATAGAAAGCCTATTTATTTTTTTAAAAAAATATTATTGGGTTTCTAAAGTCTCCCTTAAAAAAAAAAAAAACATAAAAAAACAGTGGGAGAGTAATATTGCCCTTTCAGCTTGTGTGCCAGTCTTGACTCCTGGGTGTGCCACCTCTCTCCCTCTCATTCAGTGGGCCATAGAAAGCCTTTTTTTTTTTTTTTTTTTTAAATATTATTGGGTTTCTAAAGTCTCCCTTAAAAAAAAAAAAAATACATAAAAAAACAGTGGGAGAGTAATATTGCCCTTTCAGCTTGTGTGCCAGTCTTGACTCCTGGGTGTGCCACCTCTCTCTCTCATTCAGTGGGCCATAGAAAGGCTATTTATTTTTTGGGTTTTTTTACTATTATTTGGTTTCTAAAGTCTCCCTGAAAAAAAAAAAAAAAAAAAAAAAAAACAGTGGGAGAGTAATATTGCCCTTTCAGCTTGTGTGCCAGTCTTGACTCCTGGGTGTGCCACCTCTCTCCCTCTCATTCAGTGGGCCATAGAAAGCCTTTTTTAAAAAAAAATAAAATATATTATTGGGTTTCTAAAGTCTCCCTTAAAAAAAAAAAAATACATAAAAAAACAGTGGGAGAGTAATATTGCCCTTTCAGCTTGTGTGCCAGTCTTGACTCCTGGGTGTGCCACCTCTCTCCCTCTCATTCAGTGGGCCATAGAAAGCCTTTTTTGTTTTTTGTTTTTAAATATTATTGGGTTTCTAAAGTCTCCCTTAAAAAAAAAAAAAATACATAAAAAAACAGTGGGAGAGTAATATTGCCCTTTCAGCTTGTGTGCCAGTCTTGACTCCTGGGTGTGCCACCTCTCTCCCTCTCATTCAGTGGGCCATAGAAAGCCTATTTATTTTTTTAAAAAAATATTATTGGGTTTCTAAAGTCTCCCTTAAAAAAAAAAAAATACATAAAAAACAGTGGGAGAGTAATATTGCCCTTTCAGCTTGTGTGCCAGTCTTGACTCCTGGGTGTGCCACCTCTCTCCCTCTCATTCAGTGGGCCATAGAAAGCCTTTTTTTTTTTTTTTTTTTTTTTAAATATTATTGGGTTTCTAAAGTCTCCCTTAAAAAAAAAAAAAATACATAAAAAAACAGTGGGAGAGTAATATTGCCCTTTCAGCTTGTGTGCCAGTCTTGACTCCTGGGTGTGCCACCTCTCTCCCTCTCATTCAGTGGGCCATAGAAAGCCTTTTTTTTTTTTTTTTTTTAAATATTATTGGGTTTCTAAAGTCTCCCTTAAAAAAAAAAAAAATACATAAAAAAACAGTGGGAGAGTAATATTGCCCTTTCAGCTTGTGTGCCAGTCTTGACTCCTGGGTGTGCCACCTCTCTCTCTCATTCAGTGGGCCATAGAAAGGCTATTTATTTTTTTGGTTTTTTTACTATTATTTGGTTTCTAAAGTCTCCCTGAAAAAAAAAAAAAAAAAAAAAAACAGTGGGAGAGTAATATTGCCCTTTCAGCTTGTGTGCCAGTCTTGACTCCTGGGTGTGCCACCTCTCTCCCTCTCATTCAGTGGGCCATAGAAAGCCTTTTTTTTTTTTTTTTTTAAATATTATTGGGTTTCTAAAGTCTCCCTTAAAAAAAAAAAATACATAAAAAAACAGTGGGAGAGTAATATTGCCCTTTCAGCTTGTGTGCCAGTCTTGACTCCTGGGTGTGCCACCTCTCTCCCTCTCATTCAGTGGGCCATAGAAAGCCTTTTTTTTTTTTTTTTTTTAAATATTATTGGGTTTCTAAAGTCTCCCTTAAAAAAAAAAAAATACATAAAAAAACAGTGGGAGAGTAATATTGCCCTTTCAGCTTGTGTGCCAGTCTTGACTCCTGGGTGTGCCACCTCTCTCTCTCATTCAGTGGGCCATAGAAAGGCTATTTTTTTTTTTTGGTTTTTTTAATATTATTTGGTTTCTAAAGTCTCCCTGAAAAAAAAAAAAAACATAAAAAAACAGTGGGAGAGTAATATTGCCCTTTCAGCTTGTGTGCCAGTCTTGACTCCTGGGTGTGCCACCTCTCTCTCTCATTCAGTGGGCCATAGAAAGGCTATTTATTTTTTTGTTTTTTTAATATTATTTGGTTTCTAAAGTCTCCCTGAAAAAAAACAAAACATAAAAAAACAGTGGGAGAGTAGTATTGCCCTTTCAGCTTGTGTGCCAGTCTTGACTCCTGGGTGTGCCACCTCTCTCTCTCATTCAGTGGGCCATAGAAAGGCTATTTATTTTTTTGGTTTTTTTACTATTATTTGGTTTCTAAAGTCTCCCTGAAAAAAAAAAAAAAAAAAAAAAAACAGTGGGAGAGTAATATTGCCCTTTCAGCTTGTGTGCCAGTCTTGACTCCTGGGTGTGCCACCTCTCTCCCTCTCATTCAGTAGGCCATAGAAAGCCTTTTTTTTTTTTTTTTTTAATATTATTGGGTTTCTAAAGTCTCCCTTAAAAAAAAAAAAAAATACATAAAAAAACAGTGGGAGAGTAATATTGCCCTTTCAGCTTGTGTGCCAGTCTTGACTCCTGGGTGTGCCACCTCTCTCTCTCATTCAGTGGGCCATAGAAAGGCTATTTTTTTTTTTTTGTTTTTTTAATATTATTTGGTTTCTAAAGTCTCCCTGAAAAAAAAAAAACAGTGGGAGAGTAATATTGCCCTTTCAGCTTGTGTGCCAGTCTTGACTCCTGGGTGTGCCACCTCTCTCTCTCATTCAGTGGGCCATAGAAAGGCTATTTATTTTTTTGTTTTTTTAATATTATTTGGTTTCTAAAGTCTCCCTGAAAAAAAAAAAAAACATAAAAAAACAGTGGGAGAGTAGTATTGCCCTTTCAGCTTGTGTGCCAGTCTTGACTCCTGGGTGTGCCACCTCTCTCTCTCATTCAGTGGGCCATAGAAAGGCTATTTATTTTTTTGGTTTTTTTACTATTATTTGGTTTCTAAAGTCTCCCTAAAAAAAAAAAAAAAAAAAAAAACAGTGGGAGAGTAATATTGCCCTTTCAGCTTGTGTGCCAGTCTTGACTCCTGGGTGTGCCACCTCTCTCTCTAATTGTGGGCCATACAAAGCCTTTTTTTTTTTTTTTTTTAAATATTATTGGGTTTCTAAAGTCTCCCTTAAAAAACAAAAAATACATAAAAAAAACAGTGGGAGAGTAATATTGCCCTTTCAGCTTGTGTTCCAGTCTTGACTCCTGGGTGTGCCACCTCTCTCTCTCATTCAGTGGGCCATAGAAAGGCTATTTATTTTTTTGGTTTTTTTAATATTATTTGGTTTCTAAAGTCTCCCTGAAAAAAAAATAAAAAATAAAAAAACAGTGGGAGAGTAATATTGCCCTTTCAGCTTGTGTGCCAGTCTTGACTCCTGGGTGTGCCACCTCTCTCCCTCTCATTCAGTGGGCCATAGAAAGCCTTTTTTTTTTTTTTAAATATTATTGGGTTTCTAAAGTCTCCCTTAAAAAAAAAAAAATACATAAAAAAACAGTGGGAGAGTAATATTGCCTTTTCAGTTTGTGTGCCAGTCTTGACTCCTGGGTGTGCCACCTCTCTCCCTCTCATTCAGTGGGCCATAGAAAGCCTTTTTTTTTTTTTTTTTTTTTAAATATTATTGGGTTTCTAAAGTCTCCCTTAAAAAAAAAAAATACATAAAAAAACAGTGGGAGAGTAATATTGCCCTTTCAGCTTGTGTGCCAGTCTTGACTCCTGGGTGTGCCACCTCTCTCTCTCATTCAGTGGGCCATAGAAAGGCTATTTATTTTTTGGGTTTTTTTACTATTATTTGGTTTCTAAAGTCTCCCTGAAAAAAAAAAAAAAAAAAAAAAAACAGTGGGAGAGTAATATTGCCCTTTCAGCTTGTGTGCCAGTCTTGACTCCTGGGTGTGCCACCTCTCTCCCTCTCATTCAGTGGGCCATAGAAAGCCTTTTTTTTTTTTTTTTTAAATATTATTGGGTTTCTAAAGTCTCCCTTAAAAAAAAAAAATACATAAAAAAACAGTGGGAGAGTAATATTGCCCTTTCAGCTTGTGTGCCAGTCTTGACTCCTGGGTGTGCCACCTCTCTCCCTCTCATTCAGTGGGCCATAGAAAGCCTTTTTTTTTTTTTTTAAATATTATTGGGTTTCTAAAGTCTCCCTTAAAAAAAAAAAAAACATAAAAAAACAGTGGGAGAGTAATATTGCCCTTTCAGCTTGTGTGCCAGTCTTGACTCCTGGGTGTGCCACCTCTCTCCCTCTCATTCAGTGGGCCATAGAAAGCCTTTTTTTTTTTTTTTTTTTTAAATATTATTGGGTTTCTAAAGTCTCCCTTAAAAAAAAAAAAAAATACATAAAAAAACAGTGGGAGAGTAATATTGCCCTTTCAGCTTGTGTGCCAGTCTTGACTCCTGGGTGTGCCACCTCTCTCTCTCATTCAGTGGGTCATAGAAAGGCTATTTATTTTTTTGGTTTTTTTTACTATTATTTGGTTTCTAAAGTCTCCCTGAAAAAAAAAAAAAAAAAAACAGTGGGAGAGTAATATTACCCTTTCAGCTTGTGTGCCAGTCTTGACTCCTGGGTGTGCCACCTCTCTCCCTCTCATTCAGTGGGCCATAGAAAGCCTTTTTTTTTTTTTTTTTTTAAATATTATTGGGTTTCTAAAGTCTCCCTTAAAAAAAAAAACAATACATAAAAAAACAGTGGGAGAGTAATATTGCCCTTTCAGCTTGTGTGCCAGTCTTGACTCCTGGGTGTGCCACCTCTCTCTCTCATTCAGTGGGCCATAGAAAGGCTTTTTTTTTTTTTTTTTTAAATATTATTGGGTTTCTAAAGTCTCCCTTAAAAAAAAAAAAAAAGCATAAAAAAACAGTGGGAGAGTAATATTGCCCTTTCAGCTTGTGTGCCAGTCTTGACTCCTGGGTGTGCCACCTCTCTCCCTCTCATTCAGTGGGCCATAGAAAGCCTTTTTTAAAAAAAAAAAAAAAAAAAATATTATTGGGTTTCTAAAGTCTCCCTTAAAAAAAAAAAAAATACATAAAAAAACAGTGGGAGAGTAATATTGCCCTTTCAGCTTGTGTGCCAGTCTTGACTCCTGGGTGTGCCACCTCTCTCCCTCTCATTCAGTGGGCCATAGAAAGCCTTTTTTTTTTTTTTTTTTTTAAATATTATTGGGTTTCTAAAGTCTCCCTTAAAAAAAAAAAAAATACATAAAAAAACAGTGGGAGAGTAATATTGCCCTTTCAGCTTGTGTGCCAGTCTTGACTCCTGGGTGTGCCACCTCTCTCTCTCTCATTCAGTGGGCCATAGAAAGGCTATTTATTTTTTTGGTTTTTTTACTATTATTTGGTTTCTAAAGTCTCCCTGAAAAAAAAAAAAAAAAAAAAAACAGTGGGAGAGTAATATTGCCCCTTCAGCTTGTGTGCCAGTCTTGACTCCTGGGTGTGCCACCTCTCTCCCTCTCATTCAGTGGGCCATAGAAAGCCTTTTTTTTTTTTTAAATATTATTGGGTTTCTAAAGTCTCCCTCAAAAAAAAACAAAAAACATAAAAAAACAGTGGGAGAGTAATATTGCCCTTTCAGCTTGTGTGCCAGTCTTGACTCCTGGGTGTGCCACCTCTCTCCCTCTCATTCAGTGGGCTATAGAAAGCCTTTTTTTTTTTTTTTTTAAATATTATTGGGTTTCTAAAGTCTCCCTTAAAAAAAAAAAAAATACATAAAAAAACAGTGGGAGAGTAATATTGCCCTTTCAGCTTGTGTGCCAGTCTTGACTCCTGGGTGTGCCACCTCTCTCTCTCTCATTCAGTGGGCCATAGAAAGGCTATTTATTTTTTTGGTTTTTTTACTATTATTTGGTTTCTAAAGTCTCCCTGAAAAAAAAAAAAAAAAAAAAAACAGTGGGAGAGTAATATTGCCCCTTCAGCTTGTGTGCCAGTCTTGACTCCTGGGTGTGCCACCTCTCTCCCTCTCATTCAGTGGGCCATAGAAAGCCTTTTTTTTTTTTTAAATATTATTGGGTTTCTAAAGTCTCCCTCAAAAAAAAACAAAAAACATAAAAAAACAGTGGGAGAGTAATATTGCCCTTTCAGCTTGTGTGCCAGTCTTGACTCCTGGGTGTGCCACCTCTCTCCCTCTCATTCAGTGGGCTATAGAAAGCCTTTTTTTTTTTTTTTTTAAATATTATTGGGTTTCTAAAGTCTCCCTTAAAAAACAAAAAATACATAAAAAAACAGTGGGAGAGTAATATTGCCCTTTCAGCTTGTGTGCCAGTCTTGACTCCTGGGTGTGCCACCTCTCTCTCTCATTCAGTGGGCCATAGAAAGGCTATTTATTTTTTTGGTTTTTTTAATATTATTTGGTTTCTAAAGTCTCCCTGAAAAAAAAAAAAAAACATAAAAAAACAGTGGGAGAGTAATATTGCCCTTTCAGCTTGTGTGCCAGTCTTGACTCCTGGGTGTGCCACCTCTCTCCCTCTCATTCAGTGGGCCATAGAAAGCCTATTTATTTATTTTTTAAAATATTATTGGGTTTCTAAAGTCTCCCTTAAAAAACAAAAAATACATAAAAAAACAGTGGGAGAGTAATATTGCCCTTTCAGCTTGTGTGCCAGTCTTGACTCCTAGGTGTGCCACCTCTCTCTCTCATTCAGTGGGCCATAGAAAGGCTATTTATTTTTTTGGTTTTTTTACTATTATTTGGTTTCTAAAGTCTCCCTGAAAAAAAAAAAAAAAAAAAAAAAAAACAGTGGGAGAGTAATATTGCCCTTTCAGCTTGTGTGCCAGTCTTGACTCCTGGGTGTGCCACCTCTCTCCCTCTCATTCAGTGGGCCATAGAAAGCCTTTTTTTTTTTTTTTTTAAATATTATTGGGTTTCTAAAGTCTCCCTTAAAAAAAAAACAATACATAAAAAAACAGTGGGAGAGTAATATTGCCCTTTCAGCTTGTGTGCCAGTCTTGACTCCTGGGTGTGCCACCTCTCTCTCTCATTCAGTGGGCCATAGAAAGGCTTTTTTTTTTTTTTTTTAAATATTATTGGGTTTCTAAAGTCTCCCTTAAAAAAAAAAATACATAAAAAAACAGTGGGAGAGTAATATTGCCCTTTCAGCTTGTGTGCCAGTCTTGACTCCTGGGTGTGCCACCTCTCTCTCTCATTCAGTGGGCCATAGAAAGGCTATTTATTTTTTTTGTTTTTTTACTATTATTTGGTTTCTAAAGTCTCCCTGAAAAAAAAAAAAAAAAAAAAAAAAACAGTGGGAGAGTAATATTGCCCTTTCAGCTTGTGTGCCAGTCTTGACTCCTGGGTGTGCCACCTCTCTCTCTGATTGTGGGCCATACAAAGCCTTTTTTTTTTTTTTTAAATATTATTGGGTTTCTAAAGTCTCCCTTAAAAAACAAAAAATACATAAAAAAACAGTGGGAGAGTAATATTGCCCTTTCAGCTTGTGTGCCAGTCTTGACTCCTGGGTGTGCCACCTCTCTCTCTCATTCAGTGGGCCATAGAAAGGCTATTTATTTTTTTGGTTTTTTTAATATTATTTGGTTTCTAAAGTCTCCCTGAAAAAAAAAAAAAAACATAAAAAAACAGTGGGAGAGTAATATTGCCCTTTCAGCTTGTGTGCCAGTCTTGACTCCTGGGTGTGCCACCTCTCTCCCTCTCATTCAGTGGGCCATAGAAAGCCTATTTATTTTTTTTTTAAATATTATTGGGTTTCTAAAGTCTCCCTTAAAAAACAAAAAATACATAAAAAAAACAGTGGGAGAGTAATATTGCCCTTTCAGCTTGTGTGCCAGTCTTGACTCCTGGGTGTGCCACCTCTCTCTCTCATTCAGTGGGCCATAGAAAGGCTATTTTTTTTTTGTTTTTTTAATATTATTTGGTTTCTAAAGCCTCCCTGAAAAAAAAAAAAAAAACATAAAAAAACAGTGGGAGAGTAATATTGCCCTTTCAGCTTGTGTGCCAGTCTTGACTCCTGGGTGTGCCACCTCTCTCCCTCTCATTCAGTGGGCCATAGAAAGCCTTTTTTTTTTTTTTTTTTAAATATTATTGGGTTTCTAAAGTCTCCCTTAAAAAAAAAAAAATACATAAAAAAACAGTGGGAGAGTAATATTGCCCTTTCAGCTTGTGTGCCAGTCTTGACTCCTGGGTGTGCCACCTCTCTCCCTCTCATTCAGTGGGCCATAGAAAGCCTTTTTTTTTTTTTTTTTTTTAAATATTATTGGGTTTCTAAAGTCTCCCTTAAAAAAAAAAAATACATAAAAAAACAGTGGGAGAGTAATATTGCCCTTTCAGCTTGTGTGCCAGGCTTGACTCCTGGGTGTGCCACCTCTCTCCCTCTCATTCAGTGGGCCATAGAAAGCCTATTTATTTTTTTTTTTAAATATTATTGGGTTTCTAAAGTCTCCCTTAAAAAAAAAAAAATACATAAAAAAACAGTGGGAGAGTAATATTGCCCTTTCAGCTTGTGTGCCAGTCTTGACTCCTGGGTGTGCCACCTCTCTCCCTCTCATTCAGTGGGCCATAGAAAGCCTTTTTTTTTTTTTTAAATATTATTGGGTTTCTAAAGTCTCCCTCAAAAAAAAACAAAAAACATAAAAAAACAGTGGGAGAGTAATATTGCCCTTTCAGCTTGTGTGCCAGTCTTGACTCCTGGGTGTGCCACCTCTCTCCCTCTCATTCAGTGGGCCATAGAAAGCCTTTTTTTTTTTTTTTTTTAAATATTATTGGGTTTCTAAAGTCTCCCTTAAAAAAAAAAAAAATACATAAAAAAACAGTGGGAGAGTAATATTGCCCTTTCAGCTTGTGTGCCAGTCTTGACTCCTGGGTGTGCCACCTCTCTCTCTCATTCAGTGGGCCATAGAAAGGCTATTTATTTTTTTGGTTTTTTTTACTATTATTTGGTTTCTAAAGTCTCCCTGAAAAAAAAAAAAAAAACAGTGGGAGAGTAATATTGCCCTTTCAGCTTGTGTGCCAGTCTTGACTCCTGGGTGTGCCACCTCTCTCCCTCTCATTCAGTGGGCCATAGAAAGCCTTTTTTTTTTTTAAATATTATTGGGTTTCTAAAGTCTCCCTTAAAAAAAAAAAAATACATAAAAAAACAGTGTGAGAGTAATATTGCCCTTTCAGCTTGTGTGCCAGTCTTGACTCCTGGGTGTGCCACCTCTCTCCCTCTCATTCAGTGGGCCATAGAAAGCCTTTTTAAAAAAAAAAAAAAATATTATTGGGTTTCTAAAGTCTCCCTTAAAAAAAAAAATACATAAAAAAACAGTGGGAGAGTAATATTGCCCTTTCAGCTTGTGTGCCAGTCTTGACTCCTGGGTGTGCCACCTCTCTCCCTCTCATTCAGTGGGCCATAGAAAGCCTTTTTTTTTTTTTTAAATATTATTGGGTTTCTAAAGTCTCCCTTAAAAAAAAAAAAAATACATAAAAAAACAGTGGGAGAGTAATATTGCCCTTTCAGCTTGTGTGCCAGTCTTGACTCCTGGGTGTGCCACCTCTCTCTCTCATTCAGTGGGCCATAGAAAGGCTATTTATTTTTTTGGTTTTTTTACTATTATTTGGTTTCTAAAGTCTCCCTGAAAAAAAAAAAAAAAACAGTGGGAGAGTAATATTGCCCTTTCAGCTTGTGTGCCAGTCTTGACTCCTGGGTGTGCCACCTCTCTCCCTCTCATTCAGTGGGCCATAGAAAGCCTTTTTAAAAAAAAAAAAAAATATTATTGGGTTTCTAAAGTCTCCCTTAAAAAAAAAAAATACATAAAAAAACAGTGGGAGAGTAATATTGCCCTTTCAGCTTGTGTGCCAGTCTTGACTCCTGGGTGTGCCACCTCTCTCCCTCTCATTCAGTGGGCCATAGAAAGCCTTTTTTTTTTTTTTAAATATTATTGGGTTTCTAAAGTCTCCCTTAAAAAAAAAAAAAATACATAAAAAAACAGTGGGAGAGTAATATTGCCCTTTCAGCTTGTGTGCCAGTCTTGACTCCTGGGTGTGCCACCTCTCTCTCTCATTCAGTGGGCCATAGAAAGGCTATTTATTTTTTTGGTTTTTTTACTATTATTTGGTTTCTAAAGTCTCCCTGAAAAAAAAAAAAAAAAAAAAAAAAACAGTGGGAGAGTAATATTGCCCTTTCAGCTTGTGTGCCAGTCTTGACTCCTGGGTGTGCCACCTCTCTCCCTCTCATTCAGTGGGCCATAGAAAGCCTTTTTATTTTATTTTTTTTAAATATTATTGGGTTTCTAAAGTCTCCCTTAAAAAAAAAAACAATACATAAAAAAACAGTGGGAGAGTAATATTGCCCTTTCAGCTTGTGTGCCAGTCTTGACTCCTGGGTGTGCCACCTCTCTCTCTCATTCAGTGGGCCATAGAAAGGCTTTTTTTTTTTTTTTTTTAAATATTATTGGGTTTCTAAAGTCTCCCTTAAAAAAAAAAAAAATACATAAATAAACAGTGGGAGAGTAATATTGCCCTTTCAGCTTGTGTGCCAGTCTTGACTCCTGGGTGTGCCACCTCTCTCTCTCATTCAGTGGGCCATAGAAAGGCTATTTATTTTTTTGGTTTTTTTACTATTATTTGGTTTCTAAAGTCTCCCTGAAAAAAAAAAAAAAAAAAAACAGTGGGAGAGTAATATTGCCCTTTCAGCTTGTGTGCCAGTCTTGACTCCTGGGTGTGCCACCTCTCTCCCTCTCATTCAGTGGGCCATAGAAAGCCTTTTTTTTTTTTTTTTTTTAAATATTATTGGGTTTCTAAAGTCTCCCTTAAAAAAAAAAAAATACATAAAAAAACAGTGGGAGAGTAATATTGCCCTTTCAGCTTGTGTGCCAGTCTTGACTCCTGGGTGTGCCACCTCTCTCCCTCTCATTCAGTGGGCCATAGAAAGCCTATTTATTTATTTTTTTAAATATTATTGGGTTTCTAAAGTCTCCCTTAAAAAAAAAAAATACATAAAAAAACAGTGGGAGAGTAATATTGCCCTTTCAGCTTGTGTGCCAGTCTTGACTCCTGGGTGTGCCACCTCTCTCCCTCTCATTCAGTGGGCCATAGAAAGCCTTTTTTTTTTTTTTTTTTTTAAATATTATTGGGTTTCTAAAGTCTCCCTTAAAAAAAAAAAAAATACATAAAAAAACAGTGGGAGAGTAATATTGCCCTTTCAGCTTGTGTGCCAGTCTTGACTCCTGGGTGTGCCACCTCTCTCTCTCATTCAGTGGGCCATAGAAAGGCTATTTATTTTTTTGTTTTTTTTACTATTATTTGGTTTCTAAAGTCTCCCTGAAAAAAAAAAAAAACATAAAAAAACAGTGGGAGAGTAATATTGCCCTTTCAGCTTGTGTGCCAGTCTTGACTCCTGGGTGTGCCACCTCTCTCTCTCAGGCCGGCGTCACACTCGGCGTAGGACAATACGGTCCGTATTTTACGGCCGTAATACGGCCGAAATACGGTGAAATGTTCCCAAAATAGTGATCCGTAGGCAGGGTGTGTCAGCGTATTTTGCGCATGGCATCCTCCGTATGTAATCCGTATGGCATCCGTACTGCGAGATTTTCGCGCAGGCTTGCAAAACCGACATCTAATGGATTTATGTGCTCAAATGTTCATTAAAACATATATACAGTATATATATATATATATATATGTCATTGAGACACATATATATATATTCTGTATTTAGATTTCATTCAGCGCGATATCTGTGAACAGCCGGTAATTCAATTGCCGGCTTTTCATTTCTCCTGCACAAACCCGACATGATATGAGACATGGTTTACATATAGTAAACCATCTCATATCCCCTTTTTTTTTTGCATATTCCACACTACTAATGTTAGTAGTGTGTATGTGCAAAATTTCAGCGCTGTAGCGTGGAATATGCAAAAAAAAAGGGGATATGAGATGGTTTACTGTATGTAAACCATGTCTCATATCCTGTCGGGTTTGTGTAGGAGAAATGAAAAGCCGGCAATTGAATTACCGACTTTTCACTAACACCGCTGCGTATTTCTCGCAAGTCACACTGCTGGTCCGTGTGGAATCCGTATTTTTCTCGCCCCCATAGACTTTCATTGGCGATTTTTTTGCGCAGTACGCTGACAAACGCAGCATGCTGCGATTTTGTACGGCCGTAGAAAGCCGTATAATACTGAACCGTAATATACGGCTAATAGGAGCAGCCCCATTGAGAATAATTGTGCCGTATGTTATGCGAGTTTTACGGACGTAGTTTCTGCGCTCTTACATCCGTAAAACTCGCCAGTGTGACGCCGGCCTCATTCAGTGGGCCATAGAAAGGCTATTTATTTTTTTGGTTTTTTTACTATTATTTGGTTTCTAAAGTCTCCCTGAAAAAAAAACAAAAAAAAAAAAAAACAGTGGGAGAGTAATATTGCCCTTTCAGCTTGTGTGCCAGTCTTGACTCCTGGGTGTGCCACCTCTCTCTCTAATTGTGGGCCATACAAAGCCTTTTTTTTTTTTTTTTTAAATATTATTGGGTTTCTAAAGTCTCCCTTAAAAAACAAAAAATACATAAAAAAACAGTGGGAGAGTAATATTGCCCTTTCAGCTTGTGTGCCAGTCTTGACTCCTGGGTGTGCCACCTCTCTCTCTCATTCAGTGGGCCATAGAAAGGCTATTTATTTTTTGGGTTTTTTTTAATATTATTTGGTTTCTAAAGTCTCCCTGAAAAAAAAAAAAAAAAAAAAAAAAACAGTGGGAGAGTAATATTGCCCTTTCAGCTTGTGTGCCAGTCTTGACTCCTGGGTGTGCCACCTCTCTCTCATTCAGTGGGCCATAGAAAGGCTATTTATTTTTTTGGTTTTTTTAATATTATTTGGTTTCTAAAGTCTCCCTGAAAATAAAAGAAAAAAAACTTAAAAAAACAGTGGGAGAGTAATATTGCCCTTTCAGCTTGTGCGCCAGTCTTGACTCCTGGGGATCGACTCGTGGGGATAAAAATATTCCACCTAAGTCTGGAGCTGTGGAGCCAGTTTCGTCGTCAGGCTACACAAGGCCTCGAACGCTCTCTTTTCTGGGAGTAGGAAAAACGCTTTTAAAGGCGGAGCAGCAACAGCAAGTTTTGGCTTACATTGCAGACTCAGCCTCTAGCTCTTTTGCCTCCTCTTCCGAAACTGGTAAATGTAAAAGCAGCGCGTCGCTTGTGGATGTTCACGGTCAGGGACAAGTCGCTTCCTTGTCCTCCTCAGCAAAAACTACAACAAGAGAGAAGGATGCAGCAGGCGACACAACGGGTCACTCCATGGAGCTCTTTACACATACCGTCCCTGGCTTAGAAAGTGAAACATTTAACAGGCCATGCCCATTACAAGTAGATTCTGACATGGAGTGCACTGATGCACAGCCACAGCCAGAGTACTATGCTGCTCCTTTGACTCAGACCACCACATTGCCCTCTCAGGGTACAGATCCACAATCAGACCCTGATGAGACTATGTTGCCCCGCCACGAACGCTATACCACCGACCGACACAGTGACACAGACGAAGTTGCACACGAGCTCGAAGAGGAGGTAATAGATGACCCAGTTATTGACCCCGATTGGCAGCCATTGGGGGAACAGGGTGCAGGCGGCAGTAGTTCAGAAGCGGAGGTGGAGGAGGGGCCGCAGCAGGCATCAACATCGCAACAGGTTCCATCTGCCGGGCCCGTATCTGGCCCAAAACGCGTGTCAAAGCCAAAACCTGTTGGAGGACAGCGTGGCCATCCGGTTAAAGCTCAGTCTGCAATCCCTGAAAAGGGATCCGAGTCTAGGAAGAGTGCAGTCTGGCATTTTTTTAAACAACATCCAACTGATCAGCGCAAAGTCATCTGTCAAAAATGTTCAACTAGCTTAAGCAGAGGTCAGAATCTGAAAAGTCTCAATACTAGTTGCATGCATAGACACTTAACCACCATGCATTTTCAAGCCTGGACTAACTACCAAACGTCCCTTAAGGTTGTAGCACCCTCGGCCAATGAAGCTAGTCAGCAACGCAACATCCCTTCCATCACTGTAAGGCCACCATTTTCCGCACCACCGGCAGTATCTGTGCAGGTTTCTTTGCCAGCCAAAAGCAGTCAGGGTCAGGGAACCACCAGTTTTGTAGGAGGAAATATTGCATCTAGGGCACCGGCGGAAACAATACCGTCTCCAACCGTCTCTCAGTCTGCCATGTACACCGGCACACCCGAAAGTTCCACGATCTCCAGCTCTCCAGTCCAGCTCACCCTACATGAGACTCTGGTTAGAAAAAGGAAGTACTTATCCTCGCATCCGCGTACACAGGGTTTTAACGCCCACATAGCTAGACTAATCTCGTTAGAGATGATGCCCTACCGGTTAGTTGAAAGCGAAGCTTTCAAAGCCCTGATGGAGTACGCTGAACCACGATACGAGCTACCCAGTCGACACTTTTTTTCCAGAAAAGCCATCCCAGCCCTGCACCAGCATGTTAAACAGCGCATCGTCCATGCACTCAGGCAATCTGTGAGTACAAAGGTGCACCTGACTACAGATGCATGGACCAGTAGGCATGGCCAGGGACGTTATGTGTCCATCACGGCACACTGGGTGAATGTGGTGGATGCAGGGTACACAGGCGACATCAATTTAGGGACAGTTGTGCCTAGCCCACGGTCTAGGAAACAGTTGGCTGTAGGCGTTCGCACCCCCTCCTCCTCCTCCTCGTCCTCCTGCAGAAGCTACAGCTCTTCCACAGAACGCAGTCTGCCAACCACTCCATCGGCAGATGACACTGTTGCACACCAGTTGTCCCATTATGGGCCAGCTACTGCCAAGCGTCAGCAGGCTGTATTGGCTATGAAGTGTTTGGGCGACAACAGACACACCGCGGAAGTTCTGTCCGAGTTCTTGCAACAAGAAACGCAGTCGTGGCTGGGCACAGTAGATCTTGAGGCAGGCAAGGTAGTGAGTGATAACGGAAGGAATTTCATGGCTGCCATCTCCCTTTCCCAACTGAAACACATTCCTTGCCTGGCTCACACCTTAAACCTGGTGGTGCAGTGCTTATTGAAAACTTATCCTGGGTTCTCCGACCTGCTCCTCAAAGTGCGTGCACTTTGCTCACATATCCGACGTTCGCCTGTACACGCCAGCCGTATGCAGACCTATCAGCGGTCTTTGAACCTTCCCCAGCATCGCCTAATCATAGACGTTGCAACAAGGTGGAACTCAACACTGCACATGCTTCAGAGACTGTGCGAACAGAGGCGTGCTGTTATTTATTTGTGGGAGGATACACGGGCAGGCAGTAGGATGGCAGACATGGAGTTGTCAGGTGTGCAGTGGTCTAAGATACAAGACATGTGTCAAGTCCTTCAGTGTTTTGAGGAATGCACACGGCTGGTTAGTGCAGACAACGCCGTAATAAGCATGAGCATCCCCCTAATGCGTCTGCTGATGCAAAGTTTGACGCACATAAAGGAGCAGGCGTCTGCACCAGAGGAAGAGGAAAGCCTTGATGACAGTCAGCCATTGTCTGGTCAGGGCAGTGTACAGGACGAGGTAGCGGGCGAAGAGGAGGTGGAGGACGAGGAGGATGATGGGGATGAGTATATTTTTAATGCGGAACCTTTCCCGGGGGCACAGGAAATTGGTTGCGTGTCACGGCCGGGTTCTGGTTTTTTGAGGGACACAAGTGACGTAGATTTGCCTGCAACTGCCCCTCAACCAATCACAACCGGAGATTTGACAACTGGAACTTTGGCCCACATGGTGGATTATGCCTTACGTATCCTAAAAAGGGACACACGCATTACGAAAATGATGAACGATGACGATTACTGGTTGGCCTGCCTCCTTGATCCACGCTATAAAGGCAAATTGCAAAATATAATGCCACATGAGAACTTGGAACTAATATTAGCAACCAAACAATCAACTCTTGTTGACCGTTTGCTTCAGGCATTCCCAGCACACAGCGCACGTGATCGTTCTCACACGAGCTCCAGGGGGCAGCAGACTAGGAGTGTTAGGGGTGCACACATCAGAAGTGGCGTTGGACAGAGGGGTTTTCTGACCAGGTTGTGGAGTGATTTTGCTATGACCGCAGACAGGACAGGTACTGCTGCATCAATTGAAAGTGACAGGAGACAACATTTGTCCAGTATGGTTACTAACTATTTTTCATCCCTTATCGATGTTCTCCCTCAACCGTCATTCCCATTTGATTACTGGGCCTCCAAATTAGACACCTGGCCAGAATTGGCAGAATATGCATTGCAGGAGCTTGCTTGCCCGGCAGCAAGTGTCCTATCAGAAAGAGTATTCAGTGCTGCAGGTTCAATATTAACCGAAAAAAGGACTCGTCTGGCTACCCAAAATGTTGACGATCTAACATTCATTAAAATGAACCACAACTGGATTTCGAAATCTTTTGCCCCACCTTGCCCGGCCGACACCTAGCTTTCCTATGAAAAGCTCTTGCCTGTGAATTACTTTTCTAATGTCTAATTTGCTGCAGCTGATTGTACAGCATACGACATGTTTACACCTCCCTAAATGGCCAAACTCCCCACACGGGGCCGTGGTATCGCGACTTGGCGCAAGCACCCGTGAGACTGCTGTTTGTCTGAAGAGGTGGGTGTGCTCGCTTTTGGTTGACGGCATTGCTACTGGGTCCCTCATAGTACAATGTAGTGTCTCTGGCGGTGGTGGTGCGCACCCAACGTCAGACACACCGTTGTAACATGAGGGGCCCTGGGGCGGTCCCGCCGGCCTCAAGAGAGTTCCCCCCTACCCCAGCTCAAAATGTGCTCTACCACGTGCAAAATTATGTCGCACAGCTCCACCAATCTTTAGTCTATTCGCTGACATCATTCAATGTCTGGCACTGACAATACAAATTTGTAGACATCTATGATGCAACTTAAAGTAGTCTGTGTCTGTGTCCTATATTGGCACCATTAAATAGTTACTGCCAAATTACTATGTCAGAAACTCAGTAGATGAGCCCACCCCTGTACCTAAGTATGCCACCTTTTTTTTTGTTTTGGTTGTTTTGCGAGACATTAACATCTATTTATATTTTGGGAGTACTGGGACAGACACTCCTTGCACTACTCCTCCACTCACCACCAAGCTGCCTGTGTATCCATGTAACCGCTGTAAAACTGCCATGAGCCTATTGTTTGTTATTTTAGGCCTTTGATAGCCTGTCTGCGGTCCCTACTTTAAATACTCCTCCACTCACCACCAAGCTGCCTGCCCGTGTATCCATGTAACCGCTGTAAAACTGCCATGAGCCTATTGTTTGTTATTTTAGGCCTTTGATAGCCTGTCTGCGGTCCCTACTTTAAATACTCCTCCACTCACCACCAAGCTGCCTGCCCGTGTATCCATGTAACCGATGTAAAACTGCCATGACTGCCTACTGTTTGTTATTTTAGGCCTTTGATAGCCTGTCTGCGGCCCCTACTTGCAATACTCCTCCACTGACCACAATGCTGCCTGGAGTGCCTGCCTGTGTATCCATGTAACCGATGTAAAACTGCCATGACTGCCTACTGTTTGTTATTTTAGGCCTTTGATAGCCTGTCTGCGGCCCCTACTTGCAATACTCCTCCACTGACCACAATGCTGCCTGCCTGTGTATCCATGTAACCGATGTAAAACTGCCATGACTGCCTACTGTTTGTTATTTTAGGCCTTTGATAGCCTGTCTGCGGCCCCTACTTGCAATACTCCTCCACTGACCACAATGCTGCCTGGAGTGCCTGCCTGTGTATCCATGTAACCGATGTAAAACTGCCATGACTGCCTACTGTTTGTTATTTTAGGCCTTTGATAGCCTGTCTGCGGCCCCTACTTGCAATACTCCTCCACTGACCACAATGCTGCCTGCCTGTGTATCCATGTAACCGATGTAAAACTGCCATGACTGCCTACTGTTTGTTATTTTAGGCCTTTGATAGCCTGTCTGCGGCCCCTACTTGCAATACTCCTCCACTGACCACAATGCTGCCTGGAGTGCCTGCCTGTGTATCCATGTAACCGATGTAAAACTGCCATGACTGCCTACTGTTTGTTATTTTAGGCCTTTGATAGCCTGTCTGCAGCCCCTACTTGCAATACTCCTCCACTGACCACACCAATGCTGCCCGTGTACCCCTGGAACCTATTTAAAAGTTCATAGAGCCTAGTTATATATTTTATTTACTATTAATAAGGCCATGATGGACTACGCTGTACCACGCTACAAGCTAACCAGTCGACACTTCTTTTGCGAGAAAAGCCATCCCAACCCTCCACCAGCATGTAGAAGACCGCATTGTCCATGCACTCTGGCAATCTGTGAGTACAAAGGTGCACCTGACAACAGACGCATGGACCTGTAGGCATGGCCACGGAAGATTACGTGTCCATTACGGCGCAATGGGTTAATGTGTTGGATGCATGGTCCACAGGGGACAGCCTACTAAGTCTGTCTGCAGTCCCTAATTCAAATTGTCCTCCACTGTCTAAATCGGAGCTTCCACCTTCTGGCTTTCGGCCTATAGTATCAGAAATTAAACTGCATTTGGCCTTCAACTTTGGTTAGGGCCTACTAACGGCTTCTGCCCCTCCCTGGTGTTGCCCTCAACTAAATAAAGCTGAGCTTCAACCTTCTGCTCCAAATTACCATTTTAAAAAATGCAATAGGCTTTTCCGGCCTACTAAAGGTGTCTGTCTGTGTGCCCCTGCCTGGTGTTGTCCTCAACTGAATAAAGCTGAGCTTCAACCTTCCAGCTCTCATTAAGTGGTTTTTAAAAAACAAAATGGTGGTTAGGGCCTACTAACGGCTTCTGCCCCTCCCTGGTGTTGCCCTCAACTAAATAAAGCTGAGCTTCAACCTTCTGCTCCAAATTACCATTTTAAAAAATGCAATAGGCTTTTCCGGCCTACTAAAGGTGTCTGTCTGTGTGCCCCTGCCTGGTGTTGTCCTCAACTGAATAAAGCTGAGCTTCAACCTTCCGGCTCTCATTAAGTGGTTTTTAAAAAACAAAATGGTGGTTAGGGCCTACTAACGGCTTCTGCCCCTCCCTGGTGTTGCCCTCAACTAAATAAAGCTGAGCTTCAACCTTCTGCTCCAAATTACCATTTTAAAAAATGCAATAGGCTTTTCCGGCCTACTAAAGGTGTCTGTCTGTGTGCCCCTGCCTGGTGTTGTCCTCAACTGAATAAAGCTGAGCTTCAACCTTCCGGCTCTCATTAAGTGGTTTTTAAAAAACAAAATGGTGGTTAGGGCCTACTAACGGCTTCTGCCCCTCCCTGGTGTTGCCCTCAACTAAATAAAGCTGAGCTTCAACCTTCTGCTCCAAATTACCATTTTAAAAAATGCAATAGGCTTTTCCGGCCTACTAAAGGTGTCTGTCTGTGTGCCCCTGCCTGGTGTTGTCCTCAACTGAATAAAGCTGAGCTTCAACCTTCTGCTCCAAATTACCATTTTAAAAAATGCAATAGGCTTTTCCGGCCTACTAAAGGTGTCTGTCTGTGTGCCCCTGCCTGGTGTTGTCCTCAACTGAATAAAGCTGAGCTTCAACCTTCCGGCTCTCATTAAGTGGTTTTTAAAAAACAAAATGGTGGTTAGGGCCTACTAACGGCTTCTGCCCCTCCCTGGTGTTGCCCTCAACTAAATAAAGCTGAGCTTCAACCTTCTGCTCCAAATTACCATTTTAAAAAATGCAATAGGCTTTTCCGGCCTACTAAAGGTGTCTGTCTGTGTGCCCCTGCCTGGTGTTGTCCTCAACTGAATAAAGCTGAGCTTCAACCTTCTGCTCCAAATTACCATTTTAAAAAATGCAATAGGCTTTTCCGGCCTACTAAAGGTATCTGTATGTGTGCCCCTGCCTGGTGTTGTCCTCAACTGAATAAAGCTGAGCTTCAACCTTCCGGCTCTCATTAAGTGGTTTTTAAAAAACAAAATGGTGGTTAGGGCCTACTAACGGCTTCTGCCGCTCCCTGGTGTTGCCCTCAACTAAATAAAGCTGAGCTTCAACCTTCTGCTCCAAATTACCATTTTAAAAAATGCAATAGGCTTTTCCGGCCTACTAAAGGTGTCTGTCTGTGTGCCCCTGCCTGGTGTTGTCCTCAACTGAATAAAGCTGAGCTTCAACCTTCCGGCTCTCATTAAGTGGTTTTTAAAAAACAAAATGGTGGTTAGGGCCTACTAACGGCCTTCTGCCCCTCCCTGGTGTTGCCCTCAACTAAATAAAGCTGAGCTTCAACCTTCTGCTCCAAATTACCATTTTAAAAAATGCAATAGGCTTTTCCGGCCTACTAAAGGTGTCTGTCTGTGTGCCCCTGCCTGGTGTTGTCCTCAACTGAATAAAGCTGAGCTTCAACCTTCTGCTCCAAATTACCATTTTAAAAAATGCAATAGGCTTTTCCGGCCTACTAAAGGTGTCTGTCTGTGTGCCCCTGCCTGGTGTTGTCCTCAACTGAATAAAGCTGAGCTTCAACCTTCCGGCTCTCATTAAGTGGTTTTTAAAAAACAAAATGGTGGTTAGGGCCTACTAACGGCTTCTGCCCCTCCCTGGTGTTGCCCTCAACTAAATAAAGCTGAGCTTCAACCTTCTGCTCCAAATTACCATTTTAAAAAATGCAATAGGCTTTTCCGGCCTACTAAAGGTGTCTGTCTGTGTGCCCCTGCCTGGTGTTGTCCTCAACTGAATAAAGCTGAGCTTCAACCTTCTGCTCCAAATTACCATTTTAAAAAATGCAATAGGCTTTTCCGGCCTACTAAAGGTGTCTGTCTGTGTGCCCCTGCCTGGTGTTGTCCTCAACTGAATAAAGCTGAGCTTCAACCTTCCGGCTCTCATTAAGTGGTTTTTAAAAAACAAAATGGTGGTTAGGGCCTACTAACGGCTTCTGCCCCTCCCTGGTGTTGCCCTCAACTAAATAAAGCTGAGCTTCAACCTTCTGCTCCAAATTACCATTTTAAAAAATGCAATAGGCTTTTCCGGCCTACTAAAGGTGTCTGTCTGTGTGCCCCTGCCTGGTGTTGTCCTCAACTGAATAAAGCTGAGCTTCAACCTTCTGCTCCAAATTACCATTTTAAAAAATGCAATAGGCTTTTCCGGCCTACTAAAGGTGTCTGTCTGTGTGCCCCTGCCTGGTGTTGTCCTCAACTGAATAAAGCTGAGCTTCAACCTTCTGCTCCAAATTACCATTTTAAAAAATGCAATAGGCTTTTCCGGCCTACTAAAGGTGTCTGTCTGTGTGCCCCTGCCTGGTGTTGTCCTCAACTGAATAAAGCTGAGCTTCAACCTTCCGGCTCTCATTAAGTGGTTTTTAAAAAACAAAATGGTGGTTAGGGCCTACTAACGGCTTCTGCCCCTCCCTGGTGTTGCCCTCAACTAAATAAAGCTGAGCTTCAACCTTCTGCTCCAAATTACCATTTTAAAAAATGCAATAGGCTTTTCCGGCCTACTAAAGGTGTCTGTCTGTGTGCCCCTGCCTGGTGTTGTCCTCAACTGAATAAAGCTGAGCTTCAACCTTCTGCTCCAAATTACCATTTTAAAAAAAGCAATAGGCTTTTCCGGCCTACTAAAGGTGTCTGTCTGTGTGCCCCTGCCTGGTGTTGTCCTCAACTGAATAAAGCTGAGCTTCAACCTTCTGCTCCAAATTACCATTTTAAAAAATGCAATAGGCTTTTCCGGCCTACTAAAGGTGTCTGTCTGTGTGCCCCTGCCTGGTGTTGTCCTCAACTGAATAAAGCTGAGCTTCAACCTTCCGGCTCTCATTAAGTGGTTTTTAAAAAACAAAATGGTGGTTAGGGCCTACTAACGGCTTCTGCCCCTCCCTGGTGTTGCCCTCAACTAAATAAAGCTGAGCTTCAACCTTCTGCTCCAAATTACCATTTTAAAAAATGCAATAGGCTTTTCCGGCCTACTAAAGGTGTCTGTCTGTGTGCCCCTGCCTGGTGTTGTCCTCAACTGAATAAAGCTGAGCTTCAACCTTCTGCTCCAAATTACCATTTTAAAAAATGCAATAGGCTTTTCCGGCCTACTAAAGGTGTCTGTCTGTGTGCCCCTGCCTGGTGTTGTCCTCAACTGAATAAAGCTGAGCTTCAACCTTCCGGCTCTCATTAAGTGGTTTTTAAAAAACAAAATGGTGGTTAGGGCCTACTAACGGCTTCTGCCCCTCCCTGGTGTTGCCCTCAACTAAATAAAGCTGAGCTTCAACCTTCTGCTCCAAATTACCATTTTAAAAAATGCAATAGGCTTTTCCGGCCTACTAAAGGTGTCTGTCTGTGTGCCCCTGCCTGGTGTTGTCCTCAACTGAATAAAGCTGAGCTTCAACCTTCTGCTCCAAATTACCATTTTAAAAAATGCAATAGGCTTTTCCGGCCTACTAAAGGTGTCTGTCTGTGTGCCCCTGCCTGGTGTTGTCCTCAACTGAATAAAGCTGAGCTTCAACCTTCCGGCTCTCATTAAGTGGTTTTTAAAAAACAAAATGGTGGTTAGGGCCTACTAACGGCTTCTGCCCCTCCCTGG
Organism: Ranitomeya variabilis; assembly: GCF_051348905.1. Classification (NCBI taxonomy): domain Eukaryota; kingdom Metazoa; phylum Chordata; class Amphibia; order Anura; family Dendrobatidae; genus Ranitomeya; species Ranitomeya variabilis. The sequence goes on along the minus strand of NC_135239.1, from coordinate 127,260,446 downwards.
TGTTGCCCTCAACTAAATAAAGCTGAGCTTCAACCTTCTGCTCCAAATTACCATTTTAAAAAATGCAATAGGCTTTTCCGGCCTACTAAAGGTGTCTGTCTGTGTGCCCCTGCCTGGTGTTGTCCTCAACTGAATAAAGCTGAGCTTCAACCTTCTGCTCCAAATTACCATTTTAAAAAATGCAATAGGCTTTTCCGGCCTACTAAAGGTATCTGTATGTGTGCCCCTGCCTGGTGTTGTCCTCAACTGAATAAAGCTGAGCTTCAACCTTCCGGCTCTCATTAAGTGGTTTTTAAAAAACAAAATGGTGGTTAGGGCCTACTAATGGCTTCTGCCCCTCCCTGGTGTTGCCCTCAACTAAATAAAGCTGAGCTTCAACCTTCTGCTCCAAATTACCATTTTAAAAAATGCAATAGGCTTTTCCGGCCTACTAAAGGTGTCTGCCCCTCCCTGGTGTTGTCCTCAACTGAACAAAGCTGAGCTTCCACATTCTGGCTTTCGCCCTATACTATCAGATATTAAACTGCATTTGGCCTACTAGTGTGGTTAGGCCCTTGAAACAGTGTCTGCTGCTCTTGGGTTTGCTACTCCACTGAACAAAGCAATGCCGCCTGTTTAGTCCTGTTACCAATTTTGAACTGCATTTAGCCTACTTTATTCTTTGGCCCTATATCTGTTTCCTCCTCATCCTGCCCATTGCCCAGCCACTGCTAAATGAGTCTGCTGGTACATTGACCTAGACCACTACATTCCCCTTGTACTCTACACAGCCAGAATCTGACCCTGCTGAAAGTAAGGTTCCCCTTCCCGCATGTTATACCACCTTACACAGGGACAAAGAGGAAGGTGCAGATGAAAGTGCAGGTTCCTTCATCAGGTGGGGGGGCATACTCGTTGGCGACGTCACTGGCACAGGGCCCCTCAGAGTACGCAAAAGTGTCGCTGCTGGTGGGAGGCGCCCCCGCCATGCAAACACACCGCCGTACTTTGAGGGGCCCTGTGCCAGTGCCAATGCGAACGAGTGGGCCCCCCCCTGCTTGCTCAGGATCACAGCACTTGCAACGTTTAAATACTTACCTTTCCCTGCAACACCGCCGTGACGTAGTCCGCATTTCCTGGGCCCACGAAAAACTTGAGCCAGCCCTACTCCCCCCACAACTTTTGCCAAATGACCCCCAATTCCCTATGCCCAACTATTATTATACAGTTAATTAAGATTGGCAAGCTTCAGAAACAAGAATGGATGTTTTTGGCATTAAAATGGGCACTGTAGGTGTTTTCCTGGCCTCCACTCACTGCCGACTATGCTTCCCCATTGACTTGCATTGGGTTTCGTGTTTCGGTCGATCCCCGACTTTTAGCGACAATCGGCCGACTGCACTCGACTCGACTCTGGACAAAATCGGGTTTCCCAAAACCCTACTCGATCTTAAAAAAATGAAAGTCGCTCAACCCTACTCAACACTAGTTGCAGCAAGCATATGAGTAAGATAATACTGGCATTGTTAACAAAATGATATTTGTGTAATATTTTTTGTCAGTTATCTGTTTCTGATGTGTATATAGCCTTTATAAAGGAAATGACATCATCTTAAACTCACATGGACCCGTAGAAGTGCTAACTGCACGAAACGGCCGTCGTCCACCTGCACTCCCCGCTCCCTCGCTATCACCTGGAATGTGTCTAAAATAACCTATTGTAAAACAATGGGGAGACAAAGAGCGCAATAGGGTCTTATCCATGTTACACAGAGGAGAATATACACCAAATTTGCTCACCTGGTTAGGATGAGATTAGAGCATGTAGATAGCGGCTGCTGCAGATCCACAGGTCTTCACCGACCAGAGAAAATAATGTCTTCAAAGGGAGATTTGTAGTTAAAATTCTGCGCTGCCGCTAAGATGAATTTCAGGAGAGTATAGTTGATTCCCAGTGGTTTTATTCAATGCGTTTCAGGGGTCTCATGCCCCCTTCATCAGGAAATACCACCTGAGGAAGGGGGCATGAGACCCCTGAAACGCGTTGAATAAAACCACTGGGAATCAACTATACTCTCCTAAAATAACCTGTAATATGGATTAAAGACACATTAAAGACGTTCATCACAGCAAACTGGTGAGTGCCGCCTTCTGTTCTATTTCTTTATATGGAAAATGAGATTATCACTGTGTAATAGGCAGAGCACCTGAATCCAGTGACTGTTGGCAATCCGCAAGTAAGAGGAATAGCAGCATATAACAGCACATGATTGACTGGGGAAAGAAAATATCCCGGTGCCATTCTACTCCAAAGACAAAGACTATCTCAAACTATCCCTCAGTCAGAACAGCAGCGTCCAGTCCCTAACTGAATTCACAGCAGAGTGAACCCAAAATGGCGGCGGCGGCTTTTATAGTGCATCATGACATCATTTCAGCAGCCAATCACAGCCATGCCCTTACTTACATGCCTAACATGCATAACAGTATGTGCCCACACTTCTTAGGATTCCTCATTGGCTGAATTAAATCAAACTGGCTCATTGCACTATGGGAACTTCTGATTCCGGTATTCGATATACTGAAAGTATCGGAACTCAGTATCGGAATTCAAATACCGCGAATATCGGCCGATACTCGATATTTGCAGTATCGGAATGCGCAACACTAGTGATAAGCAGTGCCTGGTTTTCTCAACACATACCACTTAAAATTATCACCAAAAAGGTCTATCTTAGTCTCATCCGACCATAGAATCTTATTTCTCATAGTCTTTGACTCTACAAGCAACAATGTTGCTGGGCTCTGCTTCCTCCTACCAGTGTGTGATACTGTCTCTGCACTGACTGATCCGCGATTCCGGCCTAGCAGGAGAGGAAAGTGAAGTCTTCTGAAGATATATATTACCAGCAGTAGCCAGCAGGTATGTGAGGAACTGGAGCAGCATGGTGGCAGGCAGGGCCACTGTATGTGACCAGCAGTAGCCAGCAGGTGAGGGGAGGGAGAAGCATGGTGGCAGGCAGGGCCAATGTATTGTCACGGGGAGACTAGGTGAGCGAGAGCTAATAACCCGGGCCCCTGCAATTTCCCTCAGACTAGGGAAATACTGACTGACCCTCTACCTGAAGTTTACACTGATGGTGTGAATGTCCAGGCCTCGAACCTCACCCTGCCTCCTGTTTCAACCCTAAGCTGAAAACCTCTGCCCTCCACCCAGTGAATGCAATACACCAATACCCACAGTTAGCACAGACAAGGATAAAGGAAAATATACACCACGCCACAGTCACTCAGGAATTCACTATAAATGTGCAGGGCAAAATAAATACCAATATAGGAAGGAGTAAATAAGACAAAGGAAAATACACCACCAGCAACGACTCTCCAGCAACCAGCTCTCCACTCCAGACCGAGATAACAACGCACAAGACAGAAGCTATAATCGGCGACGCCCAATGATCAGGAGAACTATTTAAAGGCAATGGGCATGGCCCAGCCTTCAATCCGAGGATCAGGAAAATTAACCCCGGAACAGCTAGACAAAACCTAGCCGACGCCAATGAGCAAATAGTGGTCAAAAGCGGAACTACCGCTGTCTGTCGGACGACCTGGTCTGAACAGCGTCCGACATGACAGTACCCCGCCTTCTACGAGGGACCCCAGGGCCCTCACGGCTTATAGGACCTGGCTTGTCCGGATGACGGCGGTGAAACATACTGACCAGCCGGTCAGCATGAACGTCCGAGGCTGGTACCCAGGACCTTTCCTCAGGCCCATAACCACGCCAGTGTACCAAGTACTGTAAAGTGCGGCGCACTACACGAGAGTCAACCACCTTGGAGACTTCAAATTCCAGGTTACCATCCACCAAAACTGGAGGTGGCATAGGCGCCGCGTCCACAGAACCCACCACCTTCTTCAGAAGAGACCTGTGGAACACGTTGTGTATCTTATACACCGTAGGGAGCTCCAGTCGGTACGCTACTGGGTTAATGACGGCGGTGACCCTAAATGGACCAATAAACCGTGGACCCAATTTAAGGGATGGTATTTTGAGTCTTATGTTTTTTGTGGATAACCACACCCAGTCATCCACACTCAGGTCCGGACCTGGCGCACGCCTACTGTTAGCCACACGTTTGTACCTAGCACCCACACTCAACAGGTGCTGTTTAACTCTCCTCCAGACTGACGACAATTGTGCTCCTAACTGGTCCTCCTCTGGAATGCCGGAAGAGCCCCTCTGACTCAAAGTACAAAATTGAGGATGTAGCCCGTAAACACAAAAAAACGGAGACTCCCCAGATGACTCCTGGCGGTGATTATTGATGGCAAACTCAGCCAAAGGAAGAAAGGTAGACCACTCCTCCTGGTTATCAGAGACAAAGCAGCGTAGGTACTGTTCCAAATTTTGGTTTATACGCTCAGTCTGACCATTTGACTGAGGATGAAACGCCGAAGAATGGGACAACTTGATCCCCAGCCGTGAGCAAAATGCTTTCCAAAATTTTGCCACAAACTGAGACCCCCTATCAGACATGATGTCAGACGGAACCCCATGAAGTCTGACCACCTCCTGCACAAATACCTCAGCCAGAGTCTTAGCGTTAGGCAACGAAGGCAAAGACACAAAGTGCAACATTTTTGAAAAACGATCAACAATCACCAAGATGACCGTGTTCCAAGCTGATGAGGGCAAATCAGTGATGAAATCCATGGAGATTTTCGTCCATGGCTTGCTAGGTACCTCAAGAGGAAGTAGTGTGCCAACAGGACGGGAGCGGGGCGTCTTAGCCATAGCGCACGTGGTACAAGCTGACACGTATGAGACCACGTCCTGTTGGATCTTGGGCCACCAAAACTGATGTGACACCAACTCCAAGGTACCTCTAACCCCTGGGTGGCCAGCCAGGACAGCATCATGATGCTCCGCCAAAACCTTTAAGCGGAGATGAAGTGGTACAAAAGATTTGTTGATGGGAAGCTCAGATGGTACCTCCTCCTGAGCCTCGGCAATCTCAGCCTCAACCTCGGTAGTGAGAGCCGAAACCACAACACGCTTTTGGAGGATGGGTACAGGATATTCCCGAGGTTCTCCCCCCGGAAAACACCTGGACAGAGCATCCGCCTTAGTGTTTTTAGACCCCGGTCTGTACGTGACAACAAAATTGAACCGCGTGAAAAACAATGCCCAGCGAGCCTGCCTGGGGGACAGACGCTTGGCTGACTCCAAATACAGCAGATTCTTATGATCGGTAATAACCGTAACCTGATGTACCAACCTCTCCAAGAAGTGTCGCCATTCCTCAAATGCCAACTTAATAGCCAACAACTCCCTGTTGCCGATATCGTAGTTACGTTCGGCGGACGACAGTTTCTTGGAGAAATAGGCGCACAGACGCAAACCACTCAAAGATGAGCCTTGAGATAGTACCGCCCCCACACCAACCTCAGACGCATCGACCTCCACAACAAAGGGTTTTGATACGTCTGGCTGCACAAGAATGAGGGCTGAAACAAAACTGTTCTTAAGAAACTCAAATGCGCGCACAGCAGCCTCAGGCCAAACGGAGAAATTGGTACCCTTTTTAGTCATGTCAGTTAGCGGTTTAGCAATGATGGAAAAATCCTTGATAAATTTCCTATAGTAGTTAGAAAACCCAAGGAACCGCTGAAGTGCTTTCAGGTTATCAGGACGTTCCCAATGCAGCACCGCTTGCATCTTAGCGGCGTCCATTTTAACCCTAGAACGCGTACCTGGGGCCTCGCAGGCCTGCTAGGTTACTTGTTTTCTATTATCTGTAAAACTACATTAGTTAGAATTTTGAAACTCAAGGTAATTCTCAGGTATATAGTTGTTAGTAATATCCAGTTGTTCATATATTTTTATGTTATAGGCATCTCGTATAGCAACGCTTTTTTTGTGACTACCCCAGATTCACGTACCTGGGGCCTTTGAGGCCTGCTTTGGTTTACATGTACTCCTCAGTCTTTTTGTCTGTACTGTTGTTGGGGAAGAACTTATGACTCAGTCTTTATGACTATTGGTCGATGGCTGTTGCTGGGAAGAGTGTGGATTCTGCCTGACATGGTAATGTGATCCTGGAAGGGAGTTTCCCCTCACAAAGTAACGTGATTATGATGTCAGTACAGGTCCTTTAGTCCTAAATCCTAGTTGCTGGAGAGACTTTGGAGGAAGAAGTCAGCTTTCTTTGGTCTGTAACAAAGAACCTTTCTGAGCTCCAAAACCAGAGGCTTCTACTGCACTTACAAGAAAGTGATCTGTTGAAGGTAAGAGTAGGGGGGCTGTACTTTACCCTAAGCACACAAACACTAACAAAGTCTTAGCACACACAGTGTATAGTGCACAAGCCTGATTGTAATCTTTATTTTTTACTTTTCATTTTAGTTTACTCACATCTAAGATTACAATGGCACAGTCTACATCAAGGGGATTGACTGTCCAAGAAATTGAGGCGATTATTTTCAATAGTGATGAAGACAGTGACATTTCTTTGTCGGATGAAGAGTATATTCCACCAGCTAATGTATCAACTTCATCGTCCAGCGATTCCTCAGATGATGAAGAAGTAATGGATCCAGCAGAATGTGCAAGTAGAACATCTAAAACAAATGTTTTTTGGAACAGTACTGCTGTGGCTCATGCACGCACCCCATCACATAACATTATTAGAGTTCCTCAAGGAGCTGTCGGAATTTCCCAATTCATGTCCAAAAAAGATGTTTTCAGTAAATTTGTTTCAGATGATATTGCAGATGAGGTAGTTTTGTGTACGAATGTGGAAGGTAAACGTATTGCTTCCGAAAAAAAAAAAACTTGGAAAAATTTAACTAAAGAGGAACTATATGCCTATATTGGCCTTACTCTTCTGGCAGGGTCGACTAAATCATATGATGTGCCAATCAGAGAGTTATTTCTGAACCCATTTGCAGATCCACATTACAAAGCCACTATGTCCGTAGATAGATTTGAGGCTATTCGGAGATGCATTCGTTTTGATGAAAAGAGAACTCGGCCTGTGAGGTTGGCAACCGATAAATTAGCACCTATTAGCTATATATGGAATCTTTTTATCAAGAACTGTTACAAACTTTACAATTCTAGCAAATATGTGACAGTGGACGAACAACTTCTTGCCTTTAGGGGACGTTGCAAATTTATCCAATATATGCCCAGTAAGCCAGCTAAATACGGCATAAAAATTTTCTGGATGTGCGATTCAGCAACTTATTATGGGATGAATGGCATGATTTACTGTGGAAAAGAAGCTGACGCTCCAGTCCAGAAAGATCCATGTTCCAACATAGTGAAAACACTAGCTTTACCAATTTTCCATTCTGGAAAAAATATCACTATGGATAATTATTTTACTAATTTAGAAATGGCCAATTTTTTGCTTCAGAAACAACTAACACTTGTTGGTACAATGAGACCAAACCGCCGCGAAATTCCACCAATAATGAAGCACAATGCACAGCGACCAATCTACGAGAGTGTATTCGGTTTCTGCAATGAGGCAACAATGGTGTCCTATAAAGCCAAGAAAGAAAAATCTGTGATATTACTGAGCACAATGCATCACGATGAAAGTATTGACACCAATGACAGGAAACAAAAACCTGAAATTATACTTCATTATAATAAGACAAAAGGAGGTGTCGACAAGATGGACGAAATGATTACTGAATATTCGTGTAAAAGGCAGCCTAAACGTTGGCCTGTTGCCCTTTTTTCCAATATCCTTGATGTGTTATCCCTCAATAGCTATATTGTTTATTGTCAAACTAATCCAGAATTCCATGCCAACAGGAAGGACAATAGACGTATATTTTTGACAGAACTTTGTTATGAACTTTTGATGCCTACTATGCTAGAGAGAAGCAGCACAAAATGCTTATCAAGGCAAATTACAGAGGCAATGATCCGATGTGGAATATGCTTTCAGGAACAGCCAGAGCAAAGAGAAAAAAAAAGAAAGCGCTGCTATATTTGTCCAGCAAAGAAAGAAAGAAAATCGGAGCGTTTCTGTTCTACTTGCGGACAAAATGTATGCAGGGAACATTCTGAAGAAAAAATAATATGCAAGAATTGTCGGGGGAATATGTAAAGTGGAAAATAAATATTCCTGCACCAAGTTTGCTACAGACTTTATGTAAAAACTTTTTATAAGAAAAAATGTATCCATCATAAAAAATTGTACTGAGTGAATATATTGGGCGTGCCCGTTTAGTTACATTTTTGTTGTTTTATGTACATAATTTTTTTTGGAATTATACACATCTTAGGCTATGTTCCAAGTAGTGCTGGGGTTCACCAGAATGTGATCCATAATGGATCTGACCTCCTGGTAACTCCAGCTAAGGCTGATGGAATGCCGGGATTCCACCAGCCTTAGCTGAGGTCACCAGGAGGTCAGATCCATTACGGATCCCCTCCTGGTGGACCCCAGCGCTAGTGGGAATGCATCCTTACTTTGCAAATTTAAAATAAACTTTGAAAAGTATTTTTATTTGAGTTATTCCATGTTATTTGCACACAGGCCTAAAAGGCCCCAGGTACGTGAATATGGGGTAGTCACAAAAAAAGCGTTGCTATACGAAATGCCTATAACATAAAAATATACAAACAACTGGAAATTACTAACAACTATATAGCTGAGGAATACCTAGAGTTTCAAAATTGTAACTAAAGTAGTTTTACAGAAAATAATAAAAAAGTAACCTGACAGGCCTGCGAGGCCCCAGGTACGCGTTCTACCAGCCTTAGCCGGGGTCACCAGGAGGTCAGATCCATTACGAAATCCCGTCCAGGCGGACTCCAGAGCTAGTGGGAATGCATGCTTACTTTCAAATAACTTTGAAAAACAAAATTTTTTGAGTTATTCCATGTTATTTGAAAACAGGCCTCAAAGGCCCCAGGTACGTAATAGTGTAGATTTCTATGGTCACGCATTCTAGGGTTAAAACCAGAAGCAGACACAATATAACCCAAGAACGGCAACTCTTGAACAAAAAATACACATTTCTCAAGCTTAGCATACAGCTTATTCTCTCTGAGAAGCTTTAGCACCTGCCTGACATGATCTAAATGAGCATCACGGTCGCAAGAATATATGAGAATGTCATCTAGGTACACGATAACGAATTTCCCCAAAACGTGCGAGAACACATCATTGATGAAATGTTGGAACACTGCAGGTGCGTTAGTCAACCCAAATGGCATCACCAAATTTTCAAAATGACCCTCAGGGGTATTATTATTATTATTATTATTATTATTATTTATTGTTATAGCGCCATTTATTCCATGGCGCTTTACAAGTGAGGAGGGGTATACATAATAAAAACAAGTACAATAATCTTGAACAATACAAGTCATAACTGGTACAGGAGGAGTGAGGACCCTGCCCGCGAGGGCTCACAATCTACAAGGGATGGGTGAGAATACAGTAGGTGAGGATAGAGCTGATCGTGCAGCGGTTGGTTGATCGGTGGTTACTGCAGGTTGTAGGCTTGTCGGAACAGGTGGGTCTTCAGATTCTTTTTGAAGGTTTTGATGGTGGGCGAGAGTCTGATGTGTTGTGGTAGAGGGTTCCAGAGTAGGGGTGATACGCGAGAGAAATCTTGTATACGATTGTGGGAAGAGGAGATAAGAGGGGAGTAGAGAAGGAGATCTTGTGAGGATCGGAGGTTGCGTGTAGGAAAGTACCGGGAGATGAGGTCACAGATGTAAGGAGGAGACAGGTTGTGGATGGCTTTGTACGTCATGGTTAGGGTTTTGTACTGGAGTCTCTGGGCAATGGGGAGCCAGTGAAGGGATTGACAGAGGGGAGAGGCCGGAGAATAGCGGGGGGACAGGTGGATTAGTCGGGCAGCAGAGTTTAGAATAGATTGGAGGGGTGCGAGAGTGTTTGAGGGGAGGCCACAGAGCAGGAGGTTGCAGTAGTCAAGACGAGAGATGATGAGGGCATGGACTAGGGTTTTTGCAGATTCTTGGTTGAGGAATGAACGGATTCGTGCAATATTTTTGAGTTGAAGTCGGCAGGAAGTGGAAAGGGCTTGGATATGTGGTTTGAAGGAGAGATCAGCGTCAAGGATAACCCCGAGGCAGCGAGCTTGTGGGACTGGGGAGAGTGGGCAGCCATTTACTGTAATGGATAGGTTCGTTGGGGGGGTCACGTGAGATGGGGGAAAGATGATGAATTCTGTTTTGTCCATGTTAAGTTTCAGAAATTTAGCGGAGAAGAAGGATGAAATAGTGGACAGACATTGAGGGATTCTGGTTAGTAGGGAGGTGATATCTGGTCCAGAGATGTAGATCTGTGTGTCATCAGCATAGAGGTGATACTGAAAGCCATGAGATTCTATGAGCTGTCCCAGGCCAAAGGTGTAAATGGAGAAGAGCAGGGGCCCAAGGACTGAACCTTGTGGGACTCCGACAGAGAGGGGGCGAGGTGAGGAGGTGGTGTGTGAGTGGGAGACGCTGAATGTCCGGTCTGTTAGGTATGATGAGATCCAGGATAGGGCCAAGTCTGTGATGCCAAGGGATGAGAGGGTCTGTAATAATAGGGAATGGTCCACTGTGTCAAAGGCAGCCGACAGGTCGAGGAGGAGAACAGAGTAGTGTCGCTTGCTCTTGGCGGTTAAAAGGTCAGTGGTGACCTTAGTTAGGGCAGTTTCAGTGGAATGGTGTGGCCGGAAGCCAGATTGTAAGCGGTCAAAGAGGGAGCAAGAAGAGAGATGGGAGGACAGTTCAAGGTAGACGTGTTGTTCCAGTAGTTTTGAGGCATAGGGGAGAAGTGATATAGGGCGATAGCTAGATACAGAGGATGGGTCAAGAGAGGGCTTTTTGAGGATAGGTGTGATGGAGGCATGTTTAAAGCTTGAGGGGAAAACACCATTTGTTAGTGATAGGTTGAAGAGATGGGTTAGGGTTGGGATGAAGATTGTGGTGAGGTTTGGGATGAGGTGGGTTGGGAGCGGGTCAAGTGCACAGGTGGTGAGATGCGATCTTGAGAGTAGAGTGGCGAGTTGATCTTCTGTAATGGTGGAGTAGTTGGTTTTGGAGGTGGAGGGTAGGGAAGTTGGGAGGAAGGGCTCTGGGGCTTGTTGACCAAAACTGTCTCTGATGTTATCAATCTTCTGCTTGAAGAATGAGGCAAAGTCTTCAGCAGAGATAAGTGAGGAGGGAGGAGGTGCTGGGGGACGGAGGAGAGAATTGAAGGTGTTGAATAACTGTTTAGGGTTGTGAGACAGGGAGGATATGAGAGATGAGAAGTAGGTTTGTTTAGCTGTGGCGAGTGCGGTCTTGAAAGTAGTGAGGGACTGTTTGAATGCGATTAAGTGGTCGTTGGAGTGGGATCTTTTCCATCTGCGCTCAGCAGCCCTGGAAGCTCGCCTCAGTTCTTTGGTCAGGCTGGTGTGCCAGGGCTGTCTGTTGATTTTGCGAGCTTTGGTATGTGTAAGTGGGGCAGCAGATTCCAAAGCTACAGCTATTGTGGTGTTATATAGAGCGGCAGCGTCATCCGCATTGTGTATGGAAATTATGTCTGTGAGAGGGAGGAGGGATTCAGAGAATGAATGTAGGTCAAGATGTTTAAGATTTCTGCGAGGGTGTGAAAGTTTGTGGGGTGGGGACTCTAGACATGGAGTGGAGAGAGATGAGAATGTGAGAAGGTTGTGGTCAGAGAGAGGAAGAGGCGAGTTAGAGAGGTTAGATAGGGAGCAGAGGCGGGTGAAGATGAGGTCCAGTGTGTGACCATAAAAGCCGTCTTCCACTCATCACCGTGACGGACTCTTATGAGGTTGTACGCCCCCCTGAGGTCAGGCTTGGTAAACCACTTAGCACCTGCCACCTGGTTGAAAAAATCTGTTATTAGTGGCATAGGGTATGGATCACGAACTGTAATCTGGTTCAACTCCCTGAAATCCAAACACGGGCGTAATCCGCCATCTTTCTTCTTCACGAAGAAGAACCCTGCTGCCACTGGCGAGGATGACGGCCTGATGTGCCCTTTGCTCAAGCTTTCAGCAATATAATCCTTTAATGCTTGTCTCTCCGGACCGGAGATGTTAAACATCCTTGTTTTAGGCAATTTGGCAACTGGTTTAAACCTGATAGAACAGTCATAGGGACGATGTGGCGGCAACTCTGAACAATCCTTCTCAGAGAACACATCCACAAAATCCAGAAGTGACTCTGGAACGCTTGAAGTCACCGCAGCCACACATATGGCCAGGCAATTCTCCTGGCAGAACTCGCTCCACTGAATTATGTCCTGAGTTTTCCAGTCAATTACCGGGTTGTGCATAGACAACCAAGGAAAACCCAAAACCACCTGAGCAGGAAGATTCCTGAGCACCTTACATGTAACCCGCTCAGAATGTAGAACCCCAATGTGGAGTTTCACCTCAGCCACAAATTCAGTAATCTCCCCCTGAGAGAGAGAAGCTGCATTGATGGTGACCACGCGGATAGGATGAGGCAGTTTTTCAATCCTAAAACCTGCTGTGCGCGCAAACTCCTCATCAATGAGATTTGTGGCTGAACCACTATCCACAAAAACAATAATTGGCAGCTCACTGCCAGCGATAAAAACCTTAGCAGGGAGCATGCATTGAGAAACCACCATGGAGGATATACATAAGCTCAGATTGGTCTCCTCCACACCCTCTGAGCTCAGAAGTTTTCCGCCGTTGCGTTTTTCTTAGTCAGCAGAGGACAGATGTTAATAAAATGACCAATTTTACCACAGTAAAAACAGGCTCCCTGCTTCCTGAGCTCAGGGGCTCGACGTTTTACATGTGACACCCCTGAGATTTGCATAGGCTCCGTGGGCTCACCTGCAGCAACCTCACGTGAACCTAAACCTTCTCCCATAGGCGGTGTCTCATGCTCCCCCTGACGCAAACGGCGATCAATGCGGACAACCAGACTCATAGCGGAATCTAGAGAAGCAGGAGTCTCGTACATCAGAAGGGCTTTTTTTACCCTTCCAGAAACCCCATGAATAAACTGACTCCGCAATGCTGGATCATTCCATTGTGTATCGATCGCCCAGCGACGAAATTCAGAACAGTAATCCTCTGCAACTCGCTCCCCCTGGCGAATAGAGCGTATCTTAGATTCTGCCAGAGGCATTCTGTCAGGTTCATCGTAGATTTTCCCAAGAGAAGAAAAAAAACTCTCCACAGAGTCAAATGCAGCAGAATCAGATGACAAAGAAAACGCCCATGCTTGGGTATCCCCGCTTACCAATGACAACACCAGGCCCACACGCTGAGCCTCATTACCCGAGGAGATCGGGCGCATACGGAAATATAGTTTGCAAGCTTCACGAAAAGAAACAAATTTACTGCGTTCCCCAGCAAATTTTTCAGGCAAAGGAAATTTAGGCTCAGCAACTCCTCCTGTCGCTCTAGCTTGCACATTAGATACTGCTAATCCCTGTTGCTGTACTGCCCCCCTCAGCTTAGTGACCTGTAGGGACAGCACCTCCAACTGGCGGGTTATGGAAGTCATGGGATCCATGACAAAACACAAAAAAAAGAGAAACCCTTTTTTTTTTGTTGTTGTTTGGCCGATTATAATGTCACGGGGAGACTAGGTGAGCGAGAGCTAATAACCCGGGCCCCTGCAATTTCCCTCAGACTAGGGAAATACTGACTGACCCTCTACCTGAAGTTTACACTGATGGTGTGCATGTCCAGGCCTCGAACCTCACCCTGCCTCCTGTTTCAACCCTAAGCTGAAAACCTCCGCCCTCCACCCAGTGAATGCAATACACCAATACCCACAGTTAGCACAGACAAGGATAAAGGAAAATATACACCACGCCGCAGTCACTCAGGAATTCACTATAAATGTGCAGGGCAAAATAAATACAAATATAGGAAGGAGTAAATAAGACAAAGGAAAATACACCACCAGCAACGACTCTCCAGCAACCATCTCTCCACTCCTGACCGAGATAACAACGCACAAGACAGAAGCTATAATCGGCGATGCCCAATGATCAGGAGAACTATTTAAAGGCAATGGGCATGGCCCAGCCTCCAATCCGAGGATCAGGAAAATTAACCCCGGAACAGCTAGACAAAATCTAGCCGACGCCAAAGAGCAAATAGTGGTCAAAAGCGGAACTACCGCTGTCTGTCGGACGACCTGGTCTGAACAGCGTCCGACACGACATGTATGTGGCCAGCAGCAGACAGCAGGTGAGGGGGGTAACCAGGAGCAGCATGGCGACAGGCAGTGCCAGGATGTGTGACCAGCAGTAGCCAGCAGGTGAGGGGGGGGGCCTGGTACAGCATGGTGACAATGTGACTGACTAGCATAGTGGCACTGGTCTGACTGGCGGTGCTGGGTACATAAGGTTTGTGACTGAGAACTTAGTGTGTCTGCCTGCTTGTCTCCCCCCTACACACACACACACACACACACACACACTCTCTCTCACTCTTCTTCAGTGAAGGACCTGACCTCCATTACTTTATGATGTCTAAGGCTACGTTCACATTTGCGGTCCGCGCCGCAGCGGCGCCGCATGCGTCATGCGCCCCTATATTTAACATGGGGGCGCATGGGCATGCGGTGCACTTGCGTTTTGCGCCGCATGCGTCACTGCGGCGCACGCGTCCGGGCGCAGAGGACGCAGCAAGTTGCATTTTTGCTGCGTCCAAAATCAATAGAAAAAAGGACGCATGCGGCGCAAAACGCAGCGTTGTGCATGCGTTTTGCCGCGTTTTTGTTTGCGTTGTGCGTTGCGGCGCCGACGCTGCGGTGCACAACGCAAATGTGAACGTAGCCTTAGGCTGGTTTCACACTTGCGTTTTGATCTGCAGCGTTTTAGCGCTAAAAAACGCATGCATTTTTTTTTCTATACATGCTTTTTTGCATGCATTTTGACGCGTTTTCGGCAACGCATGCGTTTTTTGACGCATGCGTTTAGTTGCAGAAATGCAACCTGTAGTAATTTCTAGCGGCATTTTTTTGATCCTAACCCTAACCCTAACCCTAGCTATTTCTGTTTATAGTGGGTTTTCTAGTTGATTTTGATGATTGGCAGCTGTCACACACTTCTCAGCATGCGTTTAAAAAACGCAAATGCAGGAAAAAACGCATGTAAACGCGGCAAAACGCATGCGTCTAAAAAACGCGGCGTTTTGCCGCGTTTACATGCGTTTTCTCACCACCTGCGTTTTTTTTAAAAACGCTGCAGATCAAAACGCAAGTGTGAAACCAGCCTCAGTGTCTGTGCTGTACAAAGATCATGCAGACGTGCTCAAGGCAACACACAGTAGGGCTACATTCACACAGAACGCTAGTGCTCCGCTAGTGCTCTGCTAGTGTCCCGTTTTGTATGGATCCACTATTGCAGTGAAATGCAGTGACTTTGGCTGTCCCAGCCAAGTCAATGCATTTCACAATTCTGCATTTACACACTGCGCTTTTTACGGATCCATTCTTGGGCTTTTTACGGATCTGTAAAAAGAATGAGCATTTCAATTCTTTTTGTGCTTTTTGGATGCACTTTTACTCACCTTCCCCGCGCTCCCACAGTGATCAGCGGTATTCTCATACCGGAGGCTGCAGGACCTGTGAGATGACCTGGCACAGCACCATGTGACAGAGCGACATCACTCAGTCACATGCGCAGGGTCCTATGCTGTAGCCTCCGGGATGAGGGGACATCGCTGGAGATCACCGTGGGGGCGTGGGGAAGGTGAGTAATTAGCACAGCAGCATTCAGACACATGGATCCTCACAAAGTACAGTCAAAATGCTGTGTGTGTGAATGTAGAATTAGGCTGTTTTCACACATCAGTTTTTTGCCGTCAGGCGAATTTTGAAAAAAATGGATCTGGCAAAAGTTGCTGCCGGATCCGTTTTTTTCTCATAGACTTGTACTAGTGCCGGATTGTGACGGATGGCCTCACGTTTCATCTGTTTTTCACCGGATCCGTCGAAAATTCCTTTTCCGGTGGCTGGAGAAAACGGACAGAGGAACGTTTTTTGTGTCCATTGAATAAGCGGACAGCGACGGATCCATCGCCATCCATCATTTGCTATAATCGAACCTTATGGCGCCGAATCCGTCAAATGATGGAATCCGATGACGGATTCCGGTTTTTAAAACTAAGCATGCATTTTCCATTCTGTGGATCTCTCTCTCTCGTCTCCGGATCAGCTAGTCGGATCTCCAGATCAGCTAGTTGGATCCGGCGCATCAGTTTTTCACAATTTGCGAAGGATCTGTTTTTTTTCAAAATTGGCTGGATTGAGCCTGATGGCAAAAAACTGATGTGTGAAAGTAGCCTTAGGGTATGTACACACGTTACAGATTTGCCTTTGGAATTTTCTGCGCAGATTCTTCCTCTCTTGGCAGAAAACGCACTTGAAAATCAGTGCAGATTTGATGGCTTTTTGATGTGGATTTTCATGCATTTTTTATGCGTTTTTGTAAGCTAAATAAAGATCTACTATTTAAAAAAAAAAGAATTGTGATGTAATTTCTTGTCCAACCTCTTCTTTTACACACTCCATTGAAGAATGTTTACACACACAGATAGATATATCTAATATATCTATAGATAGATCTATAGATAGATCTATTTTTCTATAGATCTTTCTATTATCTATAGATCTGTTTATCTATCTATAGATCTATGTACAGTATCTATAGATAGATCTATAGATAGATGGATAGATAGATAGATCTATAAATAGATAGATCTATAGATACAGGGTGGGCAATTTATATGGATACACCTAAATAAAATGGGAATGATTGGTGATATGAACTTCCTGTTTGTGGCGGCACATTAGTATATGGGAGGGGGAAACTTTTCAAGATGGGCGGTGACTGTCACGATATGGTATGAAATATCATATAAGTTTAGTTTCTCTTGCTAGCCTGCTGTGGGCTAAGCCCCCCTTTTTGGAGTGATTCTGCAACAGCTTTCATGGCTTGTAGCTGCGAATTCCTGACTTTCAGCTCCAAAGCCCTCATCCCCCTCGCCAAGGTATTTACGACCGGCATCCCTACAGTGGAAAGTGACCAGCTTAAACTGGTAGAGAAGCTTCCAGAATCCATGAAAGTCCTTTGTTCTGTTTTTGTAAGATATTAGGCAAACCATTTAAGTTAGAAACAGGAAAATGCATATTCTTAAAGTCCATCGGAGCATCTATCCATCACTCTAAACGCGGGCTTCTAACTCCCTCAGGTAAAGAGTTTGGATTTCTCGGTAATTACGTATCACCAATAGGACATATTTGGTCTCCTTGGAATGCCAACGTTAATACAAGATAAGTGCTGGGTGTGTTATGGTTCTGACATGTTCTGTAGCGGAGATACAAGCAATAGATAAACTTGAGTTACCTGTACTAAGACTGAAGAAAGGGGAGGGCGATCTTAACTCAGCCCTTTCTGTGATGTCACAGGCTGTGGGTTATAAGTTGCTGGCAGGCTTCCAGCAGCGGAGTTTTTTGAGTTGATACCTGGTCTGCCTGTCTGCTGGAGGCTGTGTGAGCCTGTCCCTATCCAGACCTACTGATGCATTGGGACAGATGGAAACTCCACTAGCCTGGTTGCCTGCAATGCTTTGAACACATGTAAGTGTTATTCTCATGTAATCCTTGTTTTCTTTTATATAATTACCTTGTACATATTTGCAATTGACTCTTTTGTAACATCCTTGTAAAATAACTTTTTATAAACACTGCCTAAAAATCATTTATGGAGTATAATATTTAATATACTAGATTCGTTCTCCCTGTTCTAAAACGTACCCTGTCTCTTGAAGGGAATTACGCTACTGTTTTGGGTTAGCTTCGGACCCGTTTAATCGGAGCTGGTGGCAGCAATACCATGTGCAGGCTTTTGGGTGCTGTAGCGACTGCGGTGTTGATAATTATTGTTCCTGCCTGAGTGGGAGTAGTTTATCGTGTCGCTGCAGCGTGCCCAATAGCCAGTACATAGCAGGCAGCCTTTCTGGCGACTAATTACCCTAGGTGCAGTACCTAATCTGACCTGAGAGTAAGGGTGCGCCAGAAAGCTGCAAGTGTTGAGTGGAACTGTAAGCGGGATACATAAGTCCCTGCAGTTCGTGGTACATTGAAGAGCAGTGGGATATCGAAGAATAAGCCCCTGCTGAAAATTAAGAGGCCAATAGCCTTGTGTGTGTCTTCTTATCACATTGTGGAGTGGAGGGATAACTAAGATAAGCCTCCCTGCACCTGTGATAGCCGTCTGTTGGCCTAAAGTCACCCCGATCCGTGACGTAGGGGTGACGGTCACGGCGTGGATCCCTGACATATTGGTGAAAGCGGTCAGGGGTTCCTGACAAATTGGTGGCAAGGCGGTGGGATATTAGAGCATTAGTGATTTGGTTTGAGCAATCATTCCTCTCACTAAAAACTTGCAGAAAGTTCTTGCGAGGACTCTGCGCAAATAAGTTTGGAGAACGAACTCAGTGTTTATTAGTCCTGAAACAATTGTGTACTGGTAATTATCCCCTCCCTTTCGCTTCGTTTTTCTATCCTATCTTTTATTTGGCAACCATGGCTGCGATAGGAGAAGCCTGGTACACCCAGCAGAAGAGGGACACTCTTGCTGGGATATGCATGTACCATGGCCTGAACCCCCAGGGCAAGACCAAGATTCAAATGGTCGCTGAACTGGTGCAATGGGAAGCCTCTCTAGACCACTCTCAGAGCCCGGAAGCTGCAGAAGCCAGCACTAGCGAACATGGTGCTGCAGCAGAGGTCCAACCACTGAATGCCGGCCCTATTAGCAACCAGGGCGGATTGGACCCCCACCTGCAGGCGGCCTTGAAAGAATTCCCCACGGACGACCATGAGGGACGTCGGCAGCTGATTCAGCAATACCAGCAGGAGGCCGAGGCCCGAGCCGAGCGAGAGGCCCAGGCCCAGCGGGAGGCTGAGAGAGCCGAGCGGCAAGCGGAGCGGGAGTACCAGCTGCGGTTAGCCCGACTGCAAATGCAGGGGTCGTCCCAGTCCAGCCGTGAGCCCAGCAGCGCTCAGATACCGAAGCCCCGGCCCGATCACTTCCCTGTTATGGAAAAGGATGGGGACTTGGACACTTTTCTGTGGGCCTTTGAGAAAGCCTGCAGACAGTACGGACTGCCTACAGATGAATGGGCATGATACCTGACACCAGGGCTGAGAGGCAAAGCTCTGGAGGCGTTTGCTGCACTCCCTCAAGAACAAGATGGTGACTATTAGGCTATCAAGCAGGCCCTCATAGCCAAGTACCAGCTTACACCCGAGGTGTACCATAAAAAGTTCCGGAACCTCCAACGTGGCCCACATGACAGCTACGGCGATGTGGCGCATGGACTGGGGACCCACTTTGACCAGTGGACCCAAGGACTGTCAGTGACCACCTTTGCACAGCTGCGAGACCTGATGATCAAAGACCAGTTCTTCCATCTTTGCCCAGCTGAGGTGCGACAGTTCGTGATGGACAGAGAACCCAAAGACGTGACGAAAGCAGCGCAGATTGCCTATGAGGCCAACCGTAGATCGGAAGTGCGGAAGCCAGTCACCACCAGCTGGAGAGGGGGTAAGCCTGCAACCAACGCCAATACTCCTGCCAGCCAACACACCAGAGGTCCTGTCTCCGTGGCAAACAGCACCAGACCTGTTATGATCCGGTGACCTAGGAGCAGCATGAGACTTTCTCAGGAGAAGGTGGAACCTGTACTGACCACAAACCCTAAACTGACACCGCAACTAGAAGTAGCCGTGGGGTGTACCTAACACATCCTAGACACCTCGACACAGCCGGAGGACTAAATACCCCTATAGATGGAAATGGTAATTCTATCTTGCCTCAGAGCAGAGCCCCAAAGGATAGGCAGTCCCCCACAAATATTGACTGTGAGTAAGAGAGGAAAGACAAACGCAGGCAGAAATCAGGATTTAGCAAAAGAGGCCACGTTAGCTAAATAGGAAAGGATAGGACAGAATACTAAGCGGTCAGTATTAAAACCCTAAAAATATCCACAGCAAATAATACATAAATTCCACCATCTAACTAAGACATGGAATGTATCTCTGCATCTCCTGAGAATCCAACTTGACTGAAAATATCCAAACACAGTCTAAGCTGGACAAGAAAAAACAATGAATAGCACTGAAATGTAAAGCACACCGCATGTGTGCCGAAGAAACAAAACCAGACACATATCTTGGCTGATTTGGCAGCAGGGCAGGAGGAACCAGACAGAGATGCATAACCTCCAAGAACAATGGACAACTGTCAAGGGCTAATGAATCCTGCACACCTAAATAGCCCAGTCAGAGCTGCAATCAGCAGGAACACCTGCCCAGGATTGCAACCCAGGGACAACTGCATTACCATCAGCAACCACCGGGGGAAACCCAAGAGCAGAATTCACAACAGAACCCCCCCCCTTGAGGAGGGGTCACCGAACCCTCACCAGAGCCCCCAGGCCGATCAGGACGAGCCAGATGAAAGGCACGGACCAAATCAGCAGCATGGATATCAGAGGCAAAAACCCAAGAATTATCCTCCTGGCCATAACCCTTCCACTTGACAAGGTACTGAAGCCTCCACCTCGAAAAGCGAGAATCCCAAATTTTCTCAACCACATACTCCAACTCCCCATCAACCAACACAGGGGCCGGAGGATCAACAGAGGGAACAAGGGGCACCACATATTTCCCCAATAAAGATCTATGGAAGACATTATGGATAGCAAAAGAGGCTGGAAGGGCCAATCAAAAAGACACCGGATTAATAATCTCAGAAATCCTATAAGGACCAATAAACCGAGGCTTAAACTTAGGGGAAGAAACCTTCATAGGAACATGACGGGAAGACAACCAAACCAGATCCCCAACACGAAGCCGGGAACCAACACACTGACGATGGTTAGCAAAAGGTTGAGCCTCCTCCTGGGACAACACCAAATTGTCCACCACATGAGCCCAAATCTGCTGCAACCTGTCAACCACAGAATCCACACCATGACAGTCCGAAGGCTCAACCTGCCCCGAAGAAAAACGAGGATGAAAACCAAAATTACAAAAAAAGGGCAAAACCAAGGTAGCCTAACTAGCCCGATTATTAAGGGCAAACTCGGCCAATGGCACAAAAGCCACCCAATCATCCTGATCAGCAGACACAAAGCATCTCAAATAAGTTTCCAAAGTCTGATTAGGTCGCTCGGTCTGGCCATTTGTCTGAGGATGAAATGTGGAAGAAAAAGACAAATCAATGCCCAGCCTAGCACAAAAGGCCCGCCAAAACCTAGAAACAAACTGGGAACCTCTGTCAGACACAATATTCTCCGGAATACCATGCAAACGAACCACATGCTGAAAAAGCAAAGGAACCAAATCAGAAGAGGAAGGCAATTTAGGCAAAGGCACCAAATGAACCATCTTAGAGAACCGGTCACAAACAACCCAGATAACAGACATCTTCTGGGAAACCGGAAGATCAGAAATAAAATCCATAGAAATATGCGTCCAAGGCCTCTCAAGGACCGGCAAAGGCAAAAGCAACCCGCTAGCACGGGAACAACAAGACTTGGCCCGCGCAAAAGTCCCACAGGACTGCACAAAAGAACGCACATCACGTGACAAAGAAGGCCACCAAAAGGACCTACCAACCAAATCTCTGGTACCAATAATACCAGGATGGCCAGCCAACACAGAACAATGAACCTCAGAAATCACTCTACTAGTCCATCTATCAGGAACAAACAGTTTCCCCGCTTGACAGCGGTCAGGCTTGTCAGCCTGAAATTCCTGAAGAACCCGTCGTAAATCAGGGGAAATGGCAGAAAGAACCACCCCTTCTTTCAAAATGCCGACCGGTTCAAGGACCTCAGGAGAATCGGGCAAAAAACTGCTAGAGAGGGCATCAGCCTTAATATTCTTAGAACCCGGAAGATACGAGACCACGAAATCAAAACGGGAAAAAAACAAAGACCATCGAGCCTGTCTAGGATTCAGCCGCTTGGCAGACTCGAGGTAAATCAGATTTTTATGATCAGTCAAGACTAGTGTTGAGCGATACTTTCCGATATCGGAAAGTATCGGTATCGGAAAGTATCGGCCGATACCGTCAAAATATCGGATCCAATCCGATACCGATACCCGATCCCAATGCAAGTCAATGGGACGAAAATATCGGAATTAAAATAAACCCTTTATAAACTTGTAGGTTCATTCTACATGAAGGAAAACAACTAAGAATAATGTAGGATGTATTGGGGGACGTGGCGGAGATATTAAAGGCACAGAGGTTTAGCCCAATGTAATAGAATAGCAGTTTTTTTTTTTTTTTTTATGACGTTCGGCGTTAGAAAGAATTTGAGTATGTTATTTTTTTTTTTTTAATGTCAGATATTGATGTTTCACTACTTCCACGCCCTTCACATTCTTTTTTACTTCTCCCACGCTTTCTTCTTCATTATCCTCATCATCAGCTTCTTTGACATCAACTTCTTCACCTTATTCATCTTCTTCTTCATCTTCTACCTATAATTTTTTTTGGTTACATTGTTCATATTCTTTTTATTTTACTATTATCTTCATCATATTCTACTTCTTCATCATATTCTTATTTGTGACAGGCATTCCCGTAGTTGTTATCTATAAAAGTTTGAAGATTACACCTTCCGTTCTGCCTGTCACAAAACAGTTACATTTGTCCGCGTTCAGTTTGGCCTGCAGCATCAGGCTTTATCCAGGGGCACCACGAGGAGGAACGGACTCACCCCCATACACTGCTTAGTCTTCTTCTGCTTATAATTTAGATAATATTTTTTGCTCTGATATTTAGTGTTATGCTTCATGTTCTTCTGCTCTTTGTTCTGCAGCCTCTTGTTCTTCTGCTTCTCGGTCTTCCAGGTCGTCGTCGTCTCCAGGGTCGTCGTCTCCGGGGTCGTCGTCATCGGGGTGTTCTCCGGGGTCGTCGTCATCGGGGTGGTCTTCAGGGTCATCGTCTCCAGGGTCGTCGTCATCACGGTGGTTGTCGTCTCTGGTGTCGTCGTCATCTTAGGGGTGGTCTTCCGGGTCATCGTGTTTAGTCTCTTGAACTTGGAAATGTAGCAGAAGGTACAAGAAGGCTGAGAAAATGCCGAGAACCAGCTGATGGAACTGGAACTCGGATGGCTACCCGAAGGTCCAAGAGCCAATGGAACTACCGAGGACCAGCTGACGTTACTGGAACCCGGTTACTAAGCAGGAGGTACCCGTGCCTGAAAGCACTACCAAGGACCACCTGACGTTGGTGGAACTCGGATACCCAGAGGGAGGCACCTAAGCCAAAGGCTCTGCCCGGAACCAGCTGACGGTACTGGAACCAGGATGGGGAGCAGAAGGTACAAGAGCAAAAGACAGTGCCGAGAACCAGCTGACAGTGCTGGAACCCGGATGGGTAGCCGAAGGTCCAAGAGCCAATGGAACTACCGAGGACCAGCTGACGTTACTGGAACCCGGTTACTAAGCAGGAGGTACCCGTGCCTGAAAGCACTACCAAGGACCACCTGACGTTGGTGGAACTCGGATACCCAGAGGGAGGCACCTAAGCCAAAGGCTCTGCCCGGAACCAGCTGACGGTACTGGAACCAGGATGGGGAGCAGAAGGTACAAGAGCAAGTGTCTGCGTGGCTTTTGCAGGACACGATGCCGGCTGCACAGCAGGGGAACAGCTGGCGGTGCTGAACCCCACTGACACATTGGCTGGTGTTTTTCTCTGTGCAGCTAGCAGTACCGGGCCCCAACTGGCGGTGTTGGAGCCCGGGGTCAGCAGGAGGAGGAGATGGAGCAGAGTGTAGGCCGAAGCCTGCACTGGCGGCAGCTTTTGGGTCTGTTGTGCCTGCGTGGCAGTTGCAGGACACGATGCCGGCTGCACAGCAGGGGAACAGCTGGCGGTGCTGAACCCCACTGACACATTGGCTGGTGTTTTTCTCTGTGCAGCTAGCAGTACCGGGCCCCAACTGGCGGTGTTGGAGCCCAGGGCTCTGCAGGGGGAGCAGAGTGTAGGCCGAAGCCTAATTGAACCAATTTCAAAGGTAACCTTTAACCCCCCCTCAGGGGTTACAAAGTAGAAGAGCCACAGCTTATGCAGCAGTAGTGCTGCACAAGTCAAAGGTTGCTCTTTTAATTTCGCTCCTTGCACACGCTGAGTGAAACACGTATAACATTTAGCCCTTTATACAGTCAAACTGTGTTGGGAGGCGCGAGTTCCCTTTGTAATGAGACGCAGCACAGATGTCAAGAATCCCACCTTGGTGCTGGGTGCAGCCTCCTGAGCGTTGTTATTTGCTGTACAGGAGTCTGCGCTGTCGTGTTATCCCCTGGCCTAGCGCTGTTAGCGCTGCCCATGTTCTGGCATCATTTAATGTCGGCCGGTGCGTTTCGCGATGACCATGAATCCCAGCCCCGCAGTGTCTTAACATTGTTAAAACACTGCGGGGCTGGGATTCAGGGCCTGGCGCAGCACATATGTTCGCCTCTCGCACTCGGGTCCTTACACCCGCTTCAGACTGTGCGGCGTCATCTGGTCCCTTAACGCATGCCACGGCCATGAAGCCGCACAGTCCGCAGAAGGCGGAAGGAGATGAGGGACAGGCGAACTGATGCACTGATCATGCCCATCAATCACACCCTCGCAGTCCCAATAACTAAGACAACGAGGGGCGTTGTGTGGGTCAGGGCGGCCGCAGAGGCGCAGGCAGCCAAACCATGATGCCAGAAGACGGGCAGCGCTACCAAGGGGGTTGCAGCGTGTCATTACAAAGGAAAGTCACACCACCGGGACGGTTAAATGGTCACACAGAGGACACATTTTAGACGTGATTTCAGTTCCACATGTGCGAGGAGAATACGTTTATGAGCCACCTTGCACACATGCAGCATTACCGCTGTACAAGGTGGCCTTTAAAACGTACAAACGCCTGGGGGAGGGGGGACAGGTTCCCTTCAATTTCAGTTCTTGTGTCTGCGTGGCTTTTGCAGGACACGATGCCGGCTGCACAGCAGGGGAACAGCTGGCGGTGCTGAACCCCACTGACACATTGGCTGGTGTTTTTCTCTGTGCAGCTAGCAGTACCGGGCCCCAACTGGCGGTGTTGGAGCCCGGGGTCAGCAGGAGGAGGAGATGGAGCAGAGTGTAGGCCGAAGCCTGCACTGGCGGCAGCTTTTGGGTCTGTTGTGCCTGCGTGGCAGTTGCAGGACACGATGCCGGCTGCACAGCAGGGGAACAGCTGGCGGTGCTGAACCCCACTGACACATTGGCTGGTGTTTTTCTCTGTGCAGCTAGCAGTACCGGGCCCCAACTGGCGGTGTTGGAGCCCAGGGCTCTGCAGGGGGAGCAGAGTGTAGGCTGAAGCCTAATTGAACCAATTTCAAAGGTAACCTTTAACCCCCCCTCAGGGGTTACAAAGTAGAAGAGCCACAGCTTATGCAGCAGTAGTGCTGCACAAGTCAAAGGTTGCTCTTTTAATTTCGCTCCTTGCACACGCTGAGTGAAACACGTATAACATTTAGCCCTTTATACAGTCAAACTGTGTTGGGAGGCGCGAGTTCCCTTTGTAATGAGACGCAGCACAGATGTCAAGAATCCCACCTTGGTGCTGGGTGCAGCCTCCTGAGCGTTGTTATTTGCTGTACAGGAGTCTGCGCTGTCGTGTTATCCCCTGGCCTAGCGCTGTTAGCGCTGCCCATGTTCTGGCATCATTTAATGTCGGCCGGTGCGTTTCGCGATGACCATGAATCCCAGCCCCGCAGTGTCTTAACATTGTTAAAACACTGCGGGGCTGGGATTCAGGGCCTGGCGCAGCACATATGTTCGCCTCTCGCACTCGGGTCCTTACACCCGCTTCAGACTGTGCGGCGTCATCTGGTCCCTTAACGCATGCCACGGCCATGAAGCCGCACAGTCCGCAGAAGGCGGAAGGAGATGAGGGACAGGCGAACTGATGCACTGATCATGCCCATCAATCACACCCTCGCAGTCCCAATAACTAAGACAACGAGGGGCGTTGTGTGGGTCAGGGCGGCCGCAGAGGCGCAGGCAGCCAAACCATGATGCCAGAAGACGGGCAGCGCTACCAAGGGGGTTGCAGCGTGTCATTACAAAGGAAAGTCACACCACCGGGACGGTTAAATGGTCACACAGAGGACACATTTTAGACGTGTTTTCAGTTCCACATGTGCGAGGAGAATACGTTTATGAGCCACCTTGCACACATGCAGCATTACCGCTGTACAAGGTGGCCTTTAAAACGTACAAACGCCTGGGGGAGGGGGGACAGGTTCCCTTCAATTTCAGTTCTTGTGTCTGCATGGCTTTTGCAGGACACGATGCCGGCTGCACAGCAGGGGAACAGCTGGCGGTGCTGAACCCCACTGACACATTGGCTGGTGTTTTTCTCTGTGCAGCTAGCAGTACCGGGCCCCAACTGGCGGTGTTGGAGCCCGGGGTCAGCAGGAGGAGGAGATGGAGCAGAGTGTAGGCCGAAGCCTGCACTGGCGGCAGCTTTTGGGTCTGTTGTGCCTGCGTGGCAGTTGCAGGACACGATGCCGGCTGCACAGCAGGGGAACAGCTGGCGGTGCTGAACCCCACTGACACATTGGCTGGTGTTTTTCTCTGTGCAGCTAGCAGTACCGGGCCCCAACTGGCGGTGTTAGAGCCCAGGGTCAGCAGGAGGAGCAGGGGGAGCGGAGTGTAGGCCGAAGCCTGCACTCGAGCAAGTTGAAAGGAAACCTTTAACCCCCCCCCCCCCAGGCGTTTGTAGCTGAAAGAGCCATTGTGTACAGCACTAATGCTGGAAAAGGTAAACTTAGCTCTTTTAATTATGGTCCTTGCACATGCGGAACCTAACAGTTATGAAATGTGTCCCCTCACAGCGTAAAACCGTCCGGTAGGTGGAACTTTCCTTTGTCGTGTGACGCAGCACAGCCATCATTTTTACCCCCTTGGCGCCGTGCGCCGCCTCCTCAGCGTTGTTTGAATCTGTCCCGGAGCCTGCGCTGTTAGGTTAGCCCTTGGCCATGCACACGTTGCGGTGCCCGTCTTCTGACATCATTTGGTGTCAGGCTGGCTGCGCCTGTGCGGGTGCGCTGGCCGAGATCCCGCCTCGCAGTGTCGTCTAATGTAATCCCACCGCGGGCCTGTGATCCGTGCCCGTGCGCAGTGCATATCCTCGCCTCTCACTCCCCTCCCTACGGCTTTTTCAGACTGTGCGGTGTCACGGCCGTGGCATGCTATTAGGGACCAGCTGACATCGCACAGTCTGAAGAAGCCGTAGGGAGGGGAGTGAGAGGCGAGGATATGCACTGCGCACGGGCACGGATCACAGGCCCGCGGTGGGATTACATTAGACGACACTGCGAGGCGGGATCTCGGCCAGCGCACCCGCACAGGCGCAGCCAGCCTGACACCAAATGATGTCAGAAGACGGGCACCGCAACATGTGTGCATGGCCAAGGGCTAACCTAACAGCGCAGGCTCCGGGACAGATTCAAACAACGCTGAGGAGGCGGCGCACGGCGCCAAGGGGGTAAAAATGATGGCTGTGCTGCGTCACACGACAAAGGAAAGTTCCACCTACCGGACGGTTTTACGCTGTGAGGGGACACATTTCATAACTGTTAGGTTCCGCATGTGCAAGGAGCACCACGAAAAGAGGCACTTTTTCCCTTTGCATCATTACTGCTGCACAAGGTGGCTCCTTCAGTAACAAACGCCTGGGGGGGGGGGGGGACAGGTTCCCTTAAAGTAAACTTGTTGTGACTGCGTGGCGGTCGCAGTACACGTTGCCGTATACACAGCAGGGGAACAGCTGGCGGTGCTGAACCCCACTAACACATTGGCGAGGTGTTTGGCTCTGTGCGTACAGCACTTCTGGACGGCAACTGGCGGTGTTGGAGCCCAGGGACAGGTGGAGGAGGAGGAGGTGGAGGAGGTAGGAGGGATTGCCACACACACAGCAGGGGAACAGCTGACGTTACTGAACCCCAATAACAGAGGAGCGACTGTTGACTGTGCGTACAGCACTTCTGGACGGCAACTGGCGGTGTTGAAGCCCAGGGACAGGTGGAGGAGGAGGAGGTTGGAGGAGGTTGGAGGAGGTAGGAGGGATTGCCACACACACAGCAGGGGAACAGCTGACGTTACTGAACCCCAATAACAGAGGAGGGACTGTTGACTGTGCGTACAGCACTTCTGGACGGCAACTGGCGGTGTTGGAGCCCAGGGACAGGTGGAGGAGGAGGAGGTTGGAGGAGGTTGGAGGAGGTAGGAGGGATTGCCACACACACAGCAGGGGAACAGCTGACGTTACTGAACCCCAATAACAGAGGAGGGACTGTTGACTGTGCGTACAGCACTTCTGGACGGCAACTGACGGTGTTGGAGCCCAGGGACAGGTGGAGGAGGAGGAGGTTGGAGGAGGTAGGAGGGATTGCCACACACACAGCAGGGGAACAGCTGACGTTACTGAACCCCAATAACAGAGGAGCGACTGTTGACTGTGCGTACAGCACTTCTGGACGGCAACTGACGGTGTTGGAGCCCAGGGGCAGGTGGAGGAGGAGGAGGTTGGAGGAGGTAGGAGGGATTGCCACACACACAGCAGGGGAACAGCTGACGTTACTGAACCCCAATAACAGAGGAGGGACTGTTGACTGTGCGTACAGCACTTCTGGACGGCAACTGGCGGTGTTGGAGCCCAGGGACAGGTGGAGGAGGAGGAGGTTGGAGGAGGTAGGAGGGATTGCCACACACACAGCAGGGGAACAGCTGACGTTACTGAACCCCAATAACAGAGGAGGGACTGTTGACTGTGCGTACAGCACTTCTGGACGGCAACTGGCGGTGTTGAAGCCCAGGGACAGGTGGAGGAGGAGGAGGTTGGAGGAGGTAGGAGGGATTGCCACACACACAGCAGGGGAACAGCTGACGTTACTGAACCCCAATAACAGAGGAGGGACTGTTGACTGTGCGTACAGCACTTCTGGATGGCAACTGACGGTGTTGGAGCCCAGGGACAGGTGGAGGAGGAGGAGGTTGGAGGAGGTAGGAGGGATTGCCACACACACAGCAGGGGAACAGCTGACGTTACTGAACCCTAATAACAGAGGAGGGACTGTTGACTGTGCGTACAGCACTTCTGGACGGCAACTGGCGGTGTTGGAGCCCAGGGACAGGTGGAGGAGGAGGAGGTTGGAGGAGGTTGGAGGAGGTAGGAGGGATTGCCACACACACAGCAGGGGAACAGCTGACGTTACTGAACCCCAATAACAGAGGAGGGACTGTTGACTGTGCGTACAGCACTTCTGGACGGCAACTGACGGTGTTGGAGCCCAGGGACAGGTGGAGGAGGAGGAGGTTGGAGGAGGTAGGAGGGATTGCCACACACACAGCAGGGGAACAGCTGACGTTACTGAACCCCAATAACAGAGGAGCGACTGTTGACTGTGCGTACAGCACTTCTGGACGGCAACTGACGGTGTTGGAGCCCAGGGGCAGGTGGAGGAGGAGGAGGTTGGAGGAGGTAGGAGGGATTGCCACACACACAGCAGGGGAACAGCTGACGTTACTGAACCCCAATAACAGAGGAGGGACTGTTGACTGTGCGTACAGCACTTCTGGACGGCAACTGGCGGTGTTGGAGCCCAGGGACAGGTGGAGGAGGAGGAGGTTGGAGGAGGTAGGAGGGATTGCCACACACACAGCAGGGGAACAGCTGACGTTACTGAACCCCAATAACAGAGGAGGGACTGTTGACTGTGCGTACAGCACTTCTGGACGGCAACTGGCGGTGTTGAAGCCCAGGGACAGGTGGAGGAGGAGGAGGTTGGAGGAGGTTGGAGGAGGTAGGAGGGATTGCCACACACACAGCAGGGGAACAGCTGACGTTACTGAACCCCAATAACAGAGGAGGGACTGTTGACTGTGCGTACAGCACTTCTGGACGGCAACTGGCGGTGTTGAAGCCCAGGGACAGGTGGAGGAGGAGGAGGTTGGAGGAGGTTGGAGGAGGTAGGAGGGATTGCCACACACACAGCAGGGGAACAGCTGACGTTACTGAACCCCAATAACAGAGGAGGGACTGTTGACTGTGCGTACAGCACTTCTGGACGGCAACTGACGGTGTTGGAGCCCAGGGACAGGTGGAGGAGGAGGAGGTTGGAGGAGGTAGGAGGGATTGCCACACACACAGCAGGGGAACAGCTGACGTTACTGAACCCCAATAACAGAGGAGCGACTGTTGACTGTGCGTACAGCACTTCTGGACGGCAACTGACGGTGTTGGAGCCCAGGGGCAGGTGGAGGAGGAGGAGGTTGGAGGAGGTAGGAGGGATTGCCACACACACAGCAGGGGAACAGCTGACGTTACTGAACCCCAATAACAGAGGAGCGACTGTTGACTGTGCGTACAGCACTTCTGGACGGCAACTGGCGGTGTTGGAGCCCAGGGACAGGTGGAGGAGGAGGAGGTTGGAGGAGGTTGGAGGAGGTAGGAGGGATTGCCACACACACAGCAGGGGAACAGCTGACGTTACTGAACCCCAATAACAGAGGAGGGACTGTTGACTGTGCGTACAGCACTTCTGGACGGCAACTGACGGTGTTGGAGCCCAGGGACAGGTGGAGGAGGAGGAGGTTGGAGGAGGTAGGAGGGATTGCCACACACACAGCAGGGGAACAGCTGACGTTACTGAACCCCAATAACAGAGGAGCGACTGTTGACTGTGCGTACAGCACTTCTGGACGGCAACTGACGGTGTTGGAGCCCAGGGGCAGGTGGAGGAGGAGGAGGTTGGAGGAGGTAGGAGGGATTGCCACACACACAGCAGGGGAACAGCTGACGTTACTGAACCCCAATAACAGAGGAGGGACTGTTGACTGTGCGTACAGCACTTCTGGACGGCAACTGGCGGTGTTGGAGCCCAGGGACAGGTGGAGGAGGAGGAGGTTGGAGGAGGTTGGAGGAGGTAGGAGGGATTGCCACACACACAGCAGGGGAACAGCTGACGTTACTGAACCCCAATAACAGAGGAGGGACTGTTGACTGTGCGTACAGCACTTCTGGACGGCAACTGACGGTGTTGGAGCCCAGGGACAGGTGGAGGAGGAGGAGGTTGGAGGAGGTAGGAGGGATTGCCACACACACAGCAG
This sequence comes from Ranitomeya variabilis, assembly GCF_051348905.1. Lineage (NCBI taxonomy): Eukaryota > Metazoa > Chordata > Amphibia > Anura > Dendrobatidae > Ranitomeya > Ranitomeya variabilis. Next base: position 127,229,256 of record NC_135239.1, on the reverse strand, counting down.
GGGAACAGCTGATGTTACTGAACCCCAATAACAGAGGAGCGACTGTTGACTGTGCGTACAGCACTTCTGGACGGCAACTGACGGTGTTGGAGCCCAGGGGCAGGTGGAGGAGGAGGAGGTTGGAGGAGGTAGGAGGGATTGCCACACACACAGCAGGGGAACAGCTGACGTTACTGAACCCCAATAACAGAGGAGGGACTGTTGACTGTGCGTACAGCACTTCTGGACGGCAACTGGCGGTGTTGGAGCCCAGGGACAGGTGGAGGAGGAGGAGGTTGGAGGAGGTAGGAGGGATTGCCACACACACAGCAGGGGAACAGCTGACGTTACTGAACCCCAATAACAGAGGAGGGACTGTTGACTGTGCGTACAGCACTTCTGGACGGCAACTGGCGGTGTTGAAGCCCAGGGACAGGTGGAGGAGGAGGAGGTTGGAGGAGGTTGGAGGAGGTAGGAGGGATTGCCACACACACAGCAGGGGAACAGCTGACGTTACTGAACCCCAATAACAGAGGAGGGACTGTTGACTGTGCGTACAGCACTTCTGGACGGCAACTGACGGTGTTGGAGCCCAGGGACAGGTGGAGGAGGAGGAGGTTGGAGGAGGTAGGAGGGATTGCCACACACACAGCAGGGGAACAGCTGACGTTACTGAACCCCAATAACAGAGGAGCGACTGTTGACTGTGCGTACAGCACTTCTGGACGGCAACTGACGGTGTTGGAGCCCAGGGGCAGGTGGAGGAGGAGGAGGTTGGAGGAGGTAGGAGGGATTGCCACACACAGCAGGGGAACAGCTGACGTTACTGAACCCCAATAACAGAGGAGGGACTGTTGACTGTGCGTACAGCACTTCTGGACGGCAACTGGCGGTGTTGGAGCCCAGGGACAGGTGGAGGAGGAGGAGGTTGGAGGAGGTAGGAGGGATTGCCACACACACAGCAGGGGAACAGCTGACGTTACTGAACCCCAATAACAGAGGAGGGACTGTTGACTGTGCGTACAGCACTTCTGGACGGCAACTAGCGGTGTTGAAGCCCAGGGACAGGTGGAGGAGGAGGAGGTTGGAGGAGGTTGGAGGAGGTAGGAGGGATTGCCACACACACAGCAGGGGAACAGCTGACGTTACTGAACCCCAATAACAGAGGAGCGACTGTTGACTGTGCGTACAGCACTTCTGGACGGCAACTGACGGTGTTGGAGCCCAGGGGCAGGTGGAGGAGGAGGAGGTTGGAGGAGGTAGGAGGGATTGCCACACACACAGCAGGGGAACAGCTGACGTTACTGAACCCCAATAACAGAGGAGGGACTGTTGACTGTGCGTACAGCACTTCTGGACGGCAACTGGCGGTGTTGGAGCCCAGGGACAGGTGGAGGAGGAGGAGGTTGGAGGAGGTAGGAGGGATTGCCACACACACACAGCAGGGGAACAGCTGACGTTACTGAACCCCAATAACAGAGGAGGGACTGTTGACTGTGCGTACAGCACTTCTGGACGGCAACTGGCGGTGTTGAAGCCCAGGGACAGGTGGAGGAGGAGGAGGTTGGAGGAGGTTGGAGGAGGTAGGAGGGATTGCCACACACACAGCAGGGGAACAGCTGACGTTACTGAACCCCAATAACAGAGGAGCGACTGTTGACTGTGCGTACAGCACTTCTGGACGGCAACTGACGGTGTTGGAGCCCAGGGGCAGGTGGAGGAGGAGGAGGTTGGAGGAGGTAGGAGGGATTGCCACACACACAGCAGGGGAACAGCTGACGTTACTGAACCCCAATAACAGAGGAGCGACTGTTGACTGTGCGTACAGCACTTCTGGACGGCAACTGGCGGTGTTGGAGCCCAGGGACAGGTGGAGGAGGAGGAGGTTGGAGGAGGTTGGAGGAGGTAGGAGGGATTGCCACACACACAGCAGGGGAACAGCTGACGTTACTGAACCCCAATAACAGAGGAGCGACTGTTGACTGTGCGTACAGCACTTCTGGACGGCAACTGGCGGTGTTGGAGCCCAGGGACAGGTGGAAAAGCAGAGGAACACAATGTAGGCCGAAGCCTGAGAAAGTCGAAAGGGAACCTTTAACCCCCCCCAAGGCGTTTGTAGCTGAAAGAGCCAGCTTGTGCAGCACAAAAGATGCAAAAGGAAAAGGTGGCTCTTTTCATCATGCTCCTTGCAAACACAGAACTAAACACTTATAAAATGTGTCCCATGAAGCCGTGAAACCGTCCCGGAGGTGGGACTTTCCTTCGTAATATGACGCAGCACAGCACATCATTCCTACCCCCCCGCCGCCGTGCCCCGGCTCCTCAGCGTTGTTTGATTCCGTCCCGGAGCCTGCGCTATGTTATCCCGTGGCCAGGCACACTTAGCGCTGCCCATCTTCTGACATCATTTGGTGTCAGGCTGGCTGCGCCTGTGCGGCCGCGCTGGCCGAGAGCCCGACTCGCAGTGTCTTCTGATTTAATCCCACTGGGGGCCTGGGATCCAAGGCCATGCGCAGTGTATATCCTCGCCTCTCACTCCCCTCCCTACGGCTTCTTAAGACTGTGCGGTGTCACGGCCGTGGCATGCTATTAGGGACCAGCTGACACCGAACAGTCTGAAGAAGCCATAGGGAGATGAGTGAGAGGTGGAGGTTCAGATATGCACTGCGCATGTCCATGGATCCCAGGCCCCCAGTGGGATTAAATCAGAAGACACTGCGAGGCGGGCTCTCGGCCAGCGTGGCCGCACAGGCGCAGCCAGCCTGACACCAAATGATGCCAGAAGACGGGCAGCGCTAAGTGTGCCTGGCCACGGGATAACATAACAGCGCAGGCTCCTGGACGGAATCAAACAACGCTGAGGAGCCGGGGCGCGGCGCCGGGGGGGTAGGAATGACGGCTGTGCTGCGTCATAATACGAAGGAAAGTCCCACCTCCGGGACGGTTTTACGGTATCAGTGGACACATTTTATAAGTGTTAAGTTTTGCGTGTGCAAGGAGCAAAACCAAAATAGCTACCTTTTTCCTTGTGCAGCATTACTGCTGCACAAGGTGGCTCTTTCAGTAACAAACGCCTTGGGGGGGGGGGGGACAGATTCCCTTACATTTCAGTTGTTGTGTCAGCGTGGCGGTCGCATGACACATTGCCGGCTACACAGCTGGGGATCAGCTGACGTTACTGAAACCCAATAACACTGGGTCGTATGTTTTGACTGTGCAGACGGCACTTCTGAGCCTCAACTGGCGGTGTTGGAGCCCAGGAATTTAAGTTCAGGTGGTAGAAAGATGAACACAACAGGAGACCTGGATAACGTATACAGTGACCTAATTATTCAATCAGGAGGAGGAGTGGCAAATTCCTGCGAGATCCAGGCCTTGTTCATTTTCAGGAAAGTAAGCCGGTCAACGTTATCGGAGGATAGTCGCATGCGACGGTCAGTTAGTACACCACCTGCAGCACTAAAGACACGTTCCGATAATACACTGGCCGCAGGGCAAGACAGCACCTCCAATGCATACTGGCTTAGCTCTGGCCATGTATCCAGCTTTGAGACCCAAAACTTGAAAGGGGAAGAGCCGTCAGGGAGTACAGCAAGAGGGCAAGACATGTAGTCTGTCACCATCTGACGGAACCGTTGCCTCCTGCTGACTGGAGCCGTCTGTGATGGTGTAGACTTTTGTGGCGGGCACAGAAAACTGTGCCACAGTTCGGCCATACTGGTCTTGCCTTGGGCAGAGGCACTGCTTCTGCTCCCTCTTTGTGCAGAGCCTCCACCACGGCCTGGACGCACTGAGCTGCTTTGGAATGCACTAGCAGCACTTCTCTCAGTTGGAATGGAGAAGATGATGGAATTGACCAGTGTGTCTTGGTACTCCCGCATTTTTCGCTCCCGGTTCAACGGTGTGATGAGGCTTTCTACGTTGTCCCGGTAGCGAGGATCGAGGAGGGTGAACACCCAATAATCAGACATGTTGAGAATGTGGTCGATGCGGCGGTCGTTTCTCAGGCACTGCAGCATGTAATCCACCATGTGCTGCAGACTGCCAACTGCCCAAGAAACGCTGTCCCCTGCTGGAGGCGTGATCTCTGCCCGCTCGTCATCACCCCACCCTCGCTGTACACACTGAGTACTGGACAATTCGGTAACTCCCTCCTCTGGACGGATGTCTTCCTCCTCCATTGACTCCTCCTCATCCTCCTCACAAACTGTCCCCTGCCTACGCGTTTGTGAGGAACCACGTGGCGCTGACTGTCCAGAAGATGATGGAAATGGTGAAGCATCATCCTCCACCTCTTCCACAACATCATCCCTTAGCGCTTGCAGTGATTTTTCAAGCAGGCAGATAAGGGGGACAGTCATGCTGACTAGTGCATCATCTGCACTCGCCATCCGCGTGGAATAATCAAAGGGACGCAAAACCTGGCAGACGTCATTCATAGTGGCCCACTCTGTGGTTGTGAAGTCTGTACGGCGCTGACTGCGACTTTTTTGCGCCTGAAGCAGCTGGTACTCCATTACAGCTTGCTGCTGCTCACACAACCGCTCCAACATATGTAACGTGGAATTCCACCTGGTAGGTAGGTCACATATGATGCGATGTTCCGGCAGGCGGTGTCGGCGCTGCAGAGCCGCAATGCGCGCTTTTGCCGTGCTGGAACGCCGCAAGTGAGCACACTCTAGGCGGACCTTGTGCAGCAGTGCATCAAGATCCGGATAGTCCCTCAAAAAGCTCTGCACGACCAAATTGAGCACATGTGTCAGACATGGGATGTGAGTGAGGTTGCCGAGGCCCAGAGCTGCCACCAGATTTCGGCCATTATCACACACTACCATGCCTGGCTGGAGATTCGCTGGCACAAACCACACATCGCTCTCCTGCTTGATGGCATTCCAGAGCTCCTGCGCTGTGTGGCTACGATTCCCCAAAAAAATTAATTTCAAGACGGCCTGTTGACGTTTGGCCACGGCTGTGCTCATGTCGGTCGTAACAGGTACACGTTCATCACGGGTCCATGTGGAGGTGGACTGTGACGGCTCCTGCAGCGATGATTCTGAGGAACTGGTGTAAGAGGAGGAGTCAATGCGTACAGAATGGATTCCTGCAATCCTTGGAGTGGGCAGGACACGTCCTGCGCCACTCGCACGGTCTGTACCCGGCTCAACGACATTAACCCAATGGGCAGTGAGGGAAAGGTATCGCCCCTGTCCATGTTGACTGGTCCACGCATCGGTGGTGAGGTGGACCTTGCTACTGACGGCGTTCAGTAGCGCGTGTTTTATGTGTCCCTCCACATGCTTGTGCAGGGCAGGGACGGCTTGCCTGCTGAAGTAAAAGCGGCTGGGCACATTGTACTGTGGGACTGCCAATGACATCAAGTCACGGAAGCTGTCAGTCTCCACCAGCCTGAATGACAGCATTTCCAGTGACAGAAGTTTGGCAATGCCTGCAGTCAGAGCCTGTGCTCGTGGGTGGTTTGACGAGAAAGGCCGCCTTTTCTCCCATGCCTGTACTACCGATGGCTGTAGACTGGGCTGGGAGTGTGTGGATGACTGGGAAAGTGGCGCTGCGGGTGGAATTACAGCGGGTCTCTGGACAACAGGGACAGAGGTTCTTCCACGGCGATCCTGGGAGGAAGCCGAACCAGCTGCGTGTGAGCTAGAGGAAGAGGCAACACGAGCTGAAGAGGTGGTAGCTGCCGCTGTTGGTTGGCCTACCTCTTCAGTGTGTTTTTCTAACTCCGCCGGGTGCCTGTTGCGCACATGTTTCCACATGTTGGAGGTATTGAGGTTGCTGACATTTCGACCTCTTTTGACTTTTTGATGACACACCTTGCATCTGACATAGCAAATGTCATCTGCAACTGTGTCAAAAAAGGACCAGGCACTGCAAGTCTTGGGAGCGCCCTTTTTTGCTTTGGGAAGAGACATGCTCCTAACGGGTGCCAAAGCGGAGGCTGCAGGATCCGCAGTCTTCCCCCTCCCTCTCCCTCTTTGGGCCGTACGGGGAATCTCTTCCTCAGAGCTGCTCCCACCACCTTCCTGTCCCTCACGCCAAGATGGGTCGAGGACCTCATCATCTACACTACCCTCTGCCCCCAACTGCTCCTCCTGGGTAGTCTCAGCAGCAGAGCACGCACCAGTAAGTGGCACCTGAGTGTCATCATCAGCTGATGCGGCCTGCGATGTGGTGACCGGAGCCACTGGCCCACCCGCCTCTTCAGAGGAAGACAGAAAAAGCTGTTGGGCATCACTGCACCCTGCCTCTTCTTCCATTTCTCCAATGCTGCTTGGCTGGCCCCCTGTTTCCAAGCCAAGAGATTCAGAGAACAGAAGTAGAGACGGCTCCTGTCCTGGGCTCTCTGTCTGCCTGGGCAATTTGGCAGGTGGTGAAGAGACAGATGGCTGCTCTCCAGTGCTCTGTGTCTGAGAGGATGTGGCACTAATGGAAGTTGATGCATTAGCTGCCATCCATCCGACAACAGCTTCAATTTGTTCTTCACGCAGCAGCGGTGTACGGCGCTCGGACACAAAGCTTCGCATGAACGACTGTTGCCTGGTGAAAGTGGGTGCTGATGAGTCACCGGTGCCCGCAGCAGGCACAGAATCCCCACGTCCCCTCCCTGCTCCGCGACGGCTCCCACGCCCACGTGCCTTACTCACTGCCTTCTTCATCTTGGTTGACTGATAAAGATAAGCAGAAAAGTACTAACGGATTTGTGTGCTTATTCCTGAGCAACTCCTCCTAACAGGTATAAGAAACACTAATTATCTAAAGTGTGGACTAGACTTTAATATGAGCTAATGTGGCCTACACAAATGTAAAGTGGTGTAAATGGTGTGTTTGGTGAACTTTATTATTTATTTTTTTTTTTGGGGCTGAACTGACAACAGATAGAGCTGCAGTCACACGGAGACCGTGCAGACAGCCGTAAACGGCGCTGCAAGGCCCAAAAACCCTCCTCTACTTTATCCTATGTAGTGTTTTTCCACAAATTAGCTGGAGACGGGTGGAAAGACACTAATAGGATTTTTTTAAATAAATTAGCAGCAGACTACACTACTTGGAAAAAAAAGAAAATTGATTTGGCGGTATGACGCAGTGAACAACCCTGAGCTGGAGACAACCAGGATATAGCTGCTCACAGACTACAGGGCGAGCTGCAGTCACACGGAGACCGTGCAGACAGCCGTAAACGGCGCTGCAAGGCCCAAAAACCCTCCTCTACTTTATCCTATGTAGTGTTTTTCCACAAATTAGCTGGAGACGGGTGGAAAGACACTAATAGGATTTTTTGGAATAAATTAGCAGCAGACTACACTACTTGGAAAAAAAAGAAAATTGATTTGGCGGTATGACGCAGTGAACAACCCTGAGCTGGAGACAACTAGGCTATAGCTGCTCACAGACTACAGGGCGAGCTGCAGTCACACGGAGACCGTGCAGACAGCCGTAAACGGCGCTGCAAGGCCAAAAAACCCTCCTCTACTTTATCCTATGTAGTGTTTTTCCACAAATTAGCTGGAGACGGGTGGAAAGACACTAATAGGATTTTTTTAAATAAATTAGCAGCAGACTACACTACTTGGAAAAAAAAGAAAATTGATTTGGCGGTATGACGCAGTGAACAACCCTGAGCTGGAGACAACCAGGCTATAGCTGCTCACAGACTACAGGGCGAGCTGCAGTCACACGGAGACCGTGCAGACAGCCGTAAACGGCGCTGCAAGGCCCAAAAACCCTCCTCTACTTTATCCTATGTAGTGTTTTTCCACAAATTAGCTGGAGACGGGTGGAAAGACACTAATAGGATTTTTTTGAATAAATTAGCAGCAGACTACACTACTTGGAAAAAAAAAAAAAAAAAAAGAGAACAGTACTGTATGAGGCAATGAACCACCCTCCCTGAACTGAATACAACCAGCTATGGATGGCCTATGTGGCTGCACTCAGACTAGAGAGTGGGCTGCACTCACACACACACACACACAGACCTTGCAGATCGCTGTGAAAACAGCGCTACAAGGCAAAAGCAAGGTGAATAGTAGGTGAACACAGCGGTTGCTAAATTAGCCTTTGGAAAGCACAAAGAAGCAAATCGCTATCTCTAAACTGTCCCTCAGTCAGCAAACAGCGTCCTGTCACTAACTGAATTCACAGCAGAGTGATCGCAAAATGGCGCCAGCGACTTTTAAACTGCATCATGACATCATTTCAGCAGCCAATCACAGCCTTGCCAGTACTTTCATGCCCTCCATGCTAAACAGGATGTGCCCACACTTGGAATCATTCTCATTGGCTGAATTTCTGAATTTTGAATCTTGGAACTTCCGATTCCGGTATCCGATACGCGGCAAGTATCGGAATCCCGGTATCGGAATTCCGATACCGCAAGTATCGGCCGATACCCGATACTTGCGGTATCGGAATGCTCAACACTAGTCAAGACCACAATACGGTGCTTAGCTCCCTCAAGCCAATGTCGCCAATCCTCAAATGCCCACTTCATAGCCAACAACTCCCGATTGCCGACATCATAATTGCGTTCAGCAGGCGAAAATTTACGGGAAAAGAATGCACACGGTTTCATCAAGGAGCCGACAGGATCCTTCTGAGACAAAACGGACCCTGCCCCAATCTCAGAAGCGTCAACCTCAACCTGAAACGGAAGAGAAACATCCGGTTGACGCAACACCGGGGCAGAAGTAAATCGACGTTTAAGCTCCTGAAAGGCAGAGACAGCCGCAAAGGACCAATTCGTCACATCAGCGCCTTTCTTCGTCAAATCGGTCAAGGGTTTAACCACACTGGAGAAGTTAGCAATGAAACGGCGATAAAAATTAGCAGAGCCCAAAAATTTCTGAAGGCTCTTCACGGATGTGGGTTGAATCCAATCTTGAATGGCCTGAACCTTAACCGGATCCATCTCTACAGATGAGGGAGAAAAAATGAAGCCCAAAAAAGAAACCTTCTGCACTCCAAAGAGACACTTAGACCCCTTCACAAACAAGGCATTATCACGAAGGATCTGAAATACCATCCTGACCTGTTCCACATGGGACTCCCAATCATCGGAAAAAATTAAAATGTCATCCAAATATACAATCATCAATTTATCAAGATAAGTCCGAAAGATATTGTGCATGAAGGACTGAAAAACAGATGGAGCATTAGAGAGCCCGAATGGCATCACAAGGTATTCAAAATGGCCTTCGGGCGTATTAAACGCAGTTTTCCATTCATCACCCTGCTTAATACGAACAAGATTATATGCCCCCCGAAGGTCAATCTTCGTAAACCAACTAGCCCCCTTAATCCTAGCAAACAAATCGGAAAGCAGAGGTAAAGGGTATTGAAACTTGACCGTGATCTTATTCAAGAGGCGATAATCAATACAGGGTCTCAAGGAGCCATCCTTCTTAGCAACAAAAAAAAACCCCGCTCCCAACGGTGAAGAAGATGGCCGAATATGCCCTTTCTCCAAAGACTCCTTAACATAACTCCGCATGGCGGTATGTTCAGGCACAGACAGGTTGAAAAGTCGGCCCTTAGGAAACTTACAGCCTGGAATCAAGTCAATAGCACAATCACAGTCCCTATGCGGTGGGAGGGAACTGGACCTGGGCTCATCGAATACATCCTGAAAATCAGACAAGAACTCTGGAATTTCAGAAGAGGAAGAAGAGGAGATTGACATCAAAGGAACCTCATTATGAACCCCCTGACAACCCCAACTAGTCACAGACATAGACTTCCAATCCAACACAGGATTATGTACCTGCAACCACGGGAAACCCAGCACGATAGCATCATGCAAATTATGCAACACCAGAAATCGACAATCATCCTGATGGGCTGGCGCCATGCTCATGGTCACCTGTGTCCAGAACTGGGGCTTATTTTTAGCCAAAGGTGTAGCATCAATGCCCCTTAAAGGAATAGGGTTCTGCAAAGACTGCAAGGCAAAACCACAATGCCTGGCAAACTCAAAGTCTGTTAAGTTCAAGGCGGCGCCTGAATCCACAAACGCCATGACAGAAAATGATGACAATGAGCATATCAAGGACACAGATAACAGAAATTTAGGTTGTACAGTACTGATGGTAAATGAACTAGCGATCCTCTTTATACGCTTAGGGCAGACTGAAATGACATGAGAGGCATCGCCACAATAAAAACACAACCTATTCTGACGTCTGAATCCATGTTGTTCCATTCTAGACAGAATCCTATCACACTGCATTGGCTCAGGCATCTGCTCTGAGGACAACGCCACAGTGCGCACAGTTCTGCGCTCCCGAAAGCGCCGATCAATCTGAATGGCTAGAGACATAGAATCATTCAGACCGAGAGGCGTGGGAAACCCCACTATAACATCTTTGACGGATTCAGAAAAACCCTTTCTGAAAATTGCCGCCAAAGCATCATCATTCCATTTTGTCAACACAGACCATTTTCTAAATTTCTGACAATACAATTCTGCTGCTTCTTGACCCTGAACCAGGGCCAAAAAGGTCTTCTCTGCTTGATCCACCAAATTTGGTTCATCATATAATAATCCTAAAGCCTGAAAAAAGGCATCTACATTAAGCAAGGCCGGATTCTCAGATTCCAGGGAAAATGCCCAATCCTGAGGATCGCCACGCAGCAGGGAGATGACAATTTTAACCTGCTGAATGGAATCACCAGAGGATCGAGGTTTCAGAGCAAAAAACAGTTTACAGTTGTTTTTAAAACTCAAAAATTTGGACCTGTCCCCAAAAAACAAATCAGGAGTAGGAATCCTAGGCTCCAAAACTGGAGTCTGATCAATATAATAAAAAATACCCTGTACCCTAGCAGCAAGCTGGTCCACACGAGAAGCCAATCCCTGAACATCCATGCTAGCACAAGACTCCTCAGCCACCCAGAGAAAAAGAGGGAAGAAGAGACCAAGCAGACTACAGAAAAAAAAGTGGCTCAACACCTTTTTTTCCCTTCTTCTGAAATGCATTTAACTCATTCTTGGCCAGTTGTACTGTTATGATCCGGTGACCTAGGAGCAGCATGAGACTTTCTCAGGAGAAGGTGGAACCTGTACTGACCACAAACCCTAAACTGACACCACAACTAGAAGTAGCCGTGGGGTGTACCTAACACATCCTAGACACCTCGACACAGCCGGAGGACTAAATACCCCTATAGATGGAAATGGGAATTCTATCTTGCCTCAGAGCAGAGTCCCAAAGGATAGGCAGCCCCCCACAATTATTGACTGTGAGTAAGAGAGGAAAGACAAACGCAGGCAGAAATCAGGATTTAGCAAAAGAGGCCACGCTAGCTAAATAGGAAAGGATAGGACAGAATACTAAGCGGTCAGTATTAAAACCCTAAAAATATCCACAGCAGATAATACAAAAATTCCACCATCTAACTAAGACATGGAATGTATCTCTGCATCTCCTGAGAATCCAACTTGACTGAAAATATCCAAACACAGTCTAAGCTGGACAAGAAAAAACAATGAATAGCACTGAAATGTAAAGCACACCGCATGTGTGCCGAAGGAACAAAACCAGACACTTATCTTGGCTGATTTGGCAGCAGGGCAGGAGGAACCAGACAGAGATGCATAACCTCCAAGAACAATGGACAACTGTCAAGGGCTAATGAATCCTGCACACCTAGATAGCCCAGTCAGAGCTGCAATCAGCAGGTACACCTGCCCAGGATTGCAACCCAGGGACAACTGCATTACCATCAGCAACCACCGGGGGAAACCCAAGAGCAGAATTCACAACACAGACCTACCACCGACTCTCGCCTGTGTTACCACTGCAGGCAGCCTGGTCATATCAGTCCCAACTGTCCTGACAAGCAGAAGAACCCCTCATCCAAGGCCCCAGGGCCTAATGCAGCAGTTCTTTTGGTGGGTGGTGTGGCTGGGAGGGTGTGTGACAATGTACAGCACGTCACTGTGGGAGGTCATGTTGCTACAGGCCTCAAAGACACTGGGGCTGAACGAACCCTCATCCGACTTGAACTGGCGGCCCCTGAAGAAATCATTACGGGGAAAACCCTAACTGTCACTGGGATTGGGGGCATCAGCTGTCACTTGCCAATGGCCCGGGTTTACATTGATTAGGGTGCCGGGAGCGGGTTGAAGGAAGTGGGGCTGTCTGATAATTTGCCCACTGATGTTTTGTTGGGGACTGATTTGGGGAGGTTGGTTGCATACTACGTCCCTGACACCCCTTCCCAATCTACTAATGAGGGTAACGTTAACCCTGATGATGATGATGATGATGGGAAATCGCATGTGTTACCTGACCATGCTTTATCTTGTAATGATGCATCTGCTAACCATTTTTTCCCTAGGATTGATGGTGAAAATGTTGTACCTGTGACAACTGAACCTGATAATGATGTTTCTGTGAAAGTTGATGTGTCCATACGTACAGGAGTGCTCAGCCACGTCGCTCTGCGGAGTGAGTCGGCTGAGGAACCCCTAGCAGGGGCAAGTGTCGGTGCTACAGGAAATGGGGAGATACATGGGAACCGTGAGGAAGGTGATGCCATGCAATTGACCAGTGCCACCGAGGAAGGTAACTGGCCCATAAGTAGCAATGCTCCTGAGTTAATGGGGGTGGATGGGGAGGTAGAACCCATAGCAGCGTCGGCTGATGGGTCTGTAGAAACCCCCGGGGAGACAACCTACGTAGCTGCTGTCACCCGCAGTCAGAGTGCCGGGAACGCAGATACCTGTTTGCCTTCCGGACCCTCCTCAGTCATCATTGTGACTGAACCAGAGGTGGACCCAGAGCAGGTCCCAGAGGGTTCCCGTGGGGAAGGGACCTGTTGTGAACTCTGTTTTTGGGCTCCCTCTAGTGGTCACAAGCGGTACTGTGTAGTGTTGTCTTTCTGCAGGTTGGCTTCATCAGCTGGTTCGTTATCCTTGGTTGGTTTCCTATTTAGCTCACCTGGATACTTAGGTCCTTGCCTGCTATCAATGTATTCGGTGCTCTTCAGATTCCTTGTGACTACCTTGCTCCCAGTCTCTCCAAGACAAGCTAAGTTCTTGTTGTTCACTTCCTGATTATCAGTGTTCATCATGTTTTTGTTGTCCAGCTTGCTAAAATGTGATTTCTTGCTTGCTGTTGCTCTAGGGGACTGAGTTTCTCCCCCCACACCGTTAGTTGGTGCGGTGGTTCTTGAAATCTCAGTGTGGATATTTTGTAAGGGTTTTTTACTGACCGCATAGACCCCTTTTGTATTTTCTGCTATCTAGATTTAGTGGGCCTCTTTTGCTGAATCTGCTTTCACCCCTATGTATGTGCCTTCCTCTTACCTCACCGTTATTATCTGTTGGGGGCTTCTATATCTTTGGGGATTATTTCTCTGGAGGCAAGAGAGGTCTTTCTTTCTCTCTAGGGGTAGTTAGTTCCTCAGGCTGGCTCGAGACGTCTAGGAATTTAGTCACGTTCACCGGCTACCTCTAGTGTGTTTGGATAGGTTCAGTTTTGCGGTCAGTCCAGTTTTCCACCTCCCTAGAGCTTGTCCTATGTTTAGTCACCTTGCTGGAGTATTTGTGATCCTCAACCACTAAGGATCATAACAGGGACCCTGACATCACTTCTGGCTTCCCCTAGCCAGGAGTTTCAGGCTGTTCTGCACACAGATGTGAGCCTAGAGAGTTTGAGACAACTCACCGGGATGCCCTTCTCCGAGACTGATAAGGAGAAGGTGCTCTGGGAACAAGGAAGGTTGTACCGGGAGACAGTACCTGGAGAATCACAAAAGGAGTGGTTGAGGAAAAGACAGCTGGTCATCCCGCAGCAATTCCGGGGTGAGTTGTTACGGATTGCCCATGAGATCCCGCTAGCTGGACACTTGGGGATCAGCAAAACAAAGGCCAAGGCTGTCTCAACACTTCTATTGGCCTAAGATGGGGACAGATGTGTCAAACTACTGCCGCACCTGTGTCACCTGTCAAAGAGTGGGGAAGGCGAGGCCTGCTCTTAAGGCTCCCCTGATCCCTTTGCCAGTGATAGAGGAGCCTTTCCAGAGGAACGCTGCGGACATTGTGGGCCCGCTGGCCGTCCCCAGCAGCTCTGGAAAGCGATATATCCTTACTGTGGTAGACTACGCTACCCGGTACCCAGAGGCAGTAGCTCTGTCGTCAACTAGGGCAGATAAGGTGGCGGATGCCCTGTTGGCTATCTTTGCACGTGTAGGATTTCCCAGGGAAATGCTCACTGATCAAGGGACCCAATTCATGTCTCGCCTAATGGAGGCTCTCTGTAAGAAAATGCAGGTGAAGCACCTGGTATCGAGTGCGTATCACTCACAGACCAATGGCTTGTGTGAACGCTTCAATGGTACCCTCAAACAGATGCTACGCATGCTGGTTGAGACACAAGGGCGCAACTGGGAGCAGTACCTCCCACACCTGCTGTTCGCTTACCGAGAGGTTCCGCAGGCCTCAACGGTGTTCTCCCCCTTCGAGCTCCTGTACGGCAGGCGAGTCCGGGGACCCCTTGGGTTGGTAAGAGAATCCTGGGAAGAGGAGCCAAACCCTTCTGGTGTCCATAGTGGAGTATGTCATGCGCTTCCGTGACAAGATGCAGACCTTGACGCAGTTAGTGCATGACATGACGCAGGCTCAGGCTGATCAGAAGCACTGGTACGACCAGAACGCCCGGGAGCGGACCTACCATGTGGGTCAAAAGGTGTGGATGCTGGTCTCCGTACCAAAGGATAAGCTTCAGGCAGCCTGGGAGGGCCCGTATGTCGTCCACCAACAGCTCAACTCAGTCACCTACGTGGTCACGCTTGACCACGTTCGGGGTAGGCGAAAGGCCTTTCACATCAACATGATGAATGCTCATCACGAACGTGAACCTTTCGTCCTACTGGTCTGCAGCTTGCCCGAAGACGGGGAGGAAGACACCCTCCTGGACATGCTGGCCCAAGCCAAGGCCGGTGGGTCCATTGAGGACGTGGAGGTAAGCACCTCGCTAGACGAACCACAGCGGTTGCAGTTGCAAACCACACTGGAACCCTTCCGGGTCGTGTTCTCCAACCGACCTGGAAGGACTAACTTAGCAGTCCACGAGGTGGACACCGGGAATCATGCCCCACTACGGCGAACACCCTATCGAATCTCTGACTAGGTGCAGCAGGTTATGCGCCAGGAGATCAATGAGATGTTACAGCTGGGGGTGATTCGACAGTCAAAGAGCGCGTGGGCCTCACCTGTAGTTCTTGTGCCAAAGAAGGACCGGATCACCCGGTTCTGCGTGGACTACAGGGGGCTCAACGCCATTACAGCCTCTGACGCGCACCCAATGCCGCGCATTGATGAGCTGCTTGAGAAGTTAGCTGACGCAAAATACCTGACCATAATGGATCTGAGTCGAGGATACTGGCAGATTCCCCTAAGCCCCGAGGCGCAGGAGAAATCCGCCTTTA
Source organism: Ranitomeya variabilis (assembly GCF_051348905.1). Classification (NCBI taxonomy): domain Eukaryota; kingdom Metazoa; phylum Chordata; class Amphibia; order Anura; family Dendrobatidae; genus Ranitomeya; species Ranitomeya variabilis. Next base: position 127,213,827 of record NC_135239.1, on the reverse strand, counting down.
TCACACCCTTTGGACTGTACGAGTCCACGGTCATGCCCTTCGGCATGAAGAATGCCCTTGCCACTTTCCAGCGGATGGTCGACCTCCTGCTTCAGGGACTGGAGAAGTACGCAGTGGTGTACTTGGATGACATTGCCATCTTCAGTCCCTCCTGGGAGGAACACCTGCAGCATCTCAAGGAGGTGCTCAGGCGAATTCACCGAGCAGGACTGACTATCAAGCTGGGAAAGTGCCAGATGGGCATGAGGGAGGTCCACTACCTGGGGCACCGGGTAGGCGGAAACACCCTAAAGCCAGAGCCTGAGAAAGTGGGCGCGATTGCGAACTGGCACACTCCCAGGACCAAGAAACAGGTGATGTCCTTCCTGGGCACTGCAGGGTACAATGGGCGCTTCGTACAGCACTATAGTAGCCTGGCAAAACCTTTGACGGACCTCACCAGGAAGAGGCTACCCCACATCGTCAACTGGACGGATGGAGGGGGCCTTCCAGGCGTTGGAAGAAGCGCTGTGCAACGCCCGTGTTGAAGGCAGTCGACAGCAGTCGACCGTTCTTGGTGCAGACCGTCGCCGGCGAGTTTGGCCTTGGTGCTATGCTCAGCCAGGTTGACTCGGAGGACCAAGAGCACTCCGTGTTGTACCTGAGCCAGAAACTTTTGCCGAGGGAAGTGGCCTACTCCACCATCGAGGAGTGCCTGGCCATAGTCTGGGCCCTGCAGCGCTTGCAGCCCTACTTGTATGGTCGCACCTTCACCGTGGTGACCGACCACCACCCTCTGCGCTGGCTAAGCGCCATGTGTGGAACCAACGGCAGGTTGCTGCGCTGGAGCCTTGCCCTTCAGCAGTTTGACTTCACCATTGAACACAGAACGGGCGGGAAGCATGGGAATGCAGACGGACTGTCCCGCCAGGGTGAACCTACTGAGGTGCGCATGGAGGCATACCGAGAGGTTCTGCCTCCGTAGCACACGCCAAAAGGGGGGAGGTGTCACGATATGGTATGAGATATCATATAAGTTTAGTTTCTCTTGCTAGCCTGCTGTGGGCTAAGCCCCCCTTCTTGGAGTGATTCTGCAACAGCTTTCATGGCTTGTAGCTGCGAATTCCTGACTTTCAGCTCCAAAGCCCTCATCCCCCTCACCAAGGTATTTACGACCGGCATCCCTACAGTGGAAAGTGACCAGCTTAAACTGGTAGAGAAGCTTCCAGAATTCATGAAAGTCCTTTGTTCTGTTTTTGTAAAATATTAGGCAAACCATTTAAGTTAGAAACAGGAAAATGCATATTCTTAAAGTCCATCGGAGCATCTATCCATCACTCTAAACGCGGGCTTCTAACTCCCTCAGGTAAAGAGTTTGGATTTCTCGGTAATTACGTATCACCAATAGGACATATTTGGTCTCCTTGGAATGCCAATGTTAATACGAGATGAGTGCTGGGTGTGTTATGGTTCTGACATGTTCTGTAGCGGAGATACAAGCAATAGATAAACTTGAGTTACCTGTACTAAGACTGAAGAAAGGGGAGGGCGATCATAACTCAGCCCTTTCTGTGATTTCACAGGCTGTGGGTTATAAGTTGCTGGCAGGCTTCCAGCAGCGGAGTTTTTTTGAGTTGATACCTGGTCTGCCTGTCTGCTGGAGGCTGTGTGAGCCTGTCCCTATCCAGACCTACTGATGCATTGGGACAGATAGAAACTTCACTAGCCTGGTTGCCTGCAATGCTTTGAACACATGTAAGTGTTATTCTCATGTAATCCTTGTTTTCTTTTATATAATTACCTTGTACATATTTGCAATTGTCTCTTTTGTAACATCTTTGTAAAATAACTTTTTATAAACACTGCCTAAAAATCATTTATGGAGTATAATATTTAATATACTAGATTCGTTCTCCCTGTTCTAAAACGTACCCTGTCTCTTGAAGGGAATTACGCTACTGTTTTGGGTTAGCTTCAGACCCGTTTAATCGGAGCTGGTGGCAGCAATACCGTGTGCAGGCTTTTGGGTGCTGTAGCGACTGCGGCGTTGATATTGTTCCTGCCTGAGTGGGAGTAGTTTATCGCGTCGCTGCAACGTGCCCAATAGCCAGTACATAGCAGGCAGCCTTTCTGGTGACTAATTACCCTAGGTGCAGTACCTAATCTGACCTGAGAGTAAGGGGGCGCCAGAGAGCTGCAAGTGTTGAGTGGAACTGTAAGCGGGATACATAAGTCCCTGCAGTTCGTGATACATTGAAGAGCAGTGGGATACCTAGAATAAGCCCCTTCTGTAAACTAAGAGGTCAATAGCCTTGTGTGTGTCTTTTTATCACATTGTGGAGTGGAGGGATAACTAAGATAAGCCCCCCTGCACCTTTGATAGCCGTCTGTTGGCCTAAAGTCACCCCGATCCGTGACGAAGGGGTGACGGTCACGGTGTGGATCCCTGACATATTGGTGAAAGCGGTCAGGGGTTCCTGACAGTGACCATGGCGGCCATTTTGAAGTCGGACATTTTGGATTCAACTTTATTTTTTCCAATGGGAAAAGGGTCATGTGACACATCAAACTTATTGAGAATTTGACAAGAAAAACAATGGCATGCTTGGTTTTAACATAACTTTATTATTTCATCAGTTATTTACAAGTTTATGACCATTTATAAAATGTGTTCGAAATGCTGCGCATTGTGTTAGATTGTCAATGCAACCCTCTTATCCCACTCTTGACACACTGATAGCAACACCGCAGAAGAAATGCTAGCACAGGCTTCCAGTATCCATTGTTTCAGATACTGCACATCTTATATCATAGACAATTGCCTTCAGATGACCCCAAAGATAAAAGTCAGGGGGTCAGATCGGGAGACCTTGGTGGCAATTCAACTGGCCCACAATGACCAATCCACTTTCCAGGTGCACCACATTATGGGTGTCAGGTCCGAGCATTCCTACATGAACAGTTTCCTTGAAAGTGGATTGGTCGTCATGGGCTAGTTGAATTGCCACCAAGGTCTCCCGATCTGACCCCCTTAGACTTTTGTCTTTGGGCCAGCTTCATACTAGGCGTATGAAAATAAGGTCCGTTTTTTACGGCCGTAAAACGGAGAAATGTTCCCAAAATAGTGATCCGTATGTCATCCGTAGGCAGGGTGTGGCAGCGTATTTTGTGCATGTAAACCTCTGTATGTAATCCGTATGGCATCTGTACGGCGAGATTTTCTCACTGGCTTGCAAAACGGACATACAATGGATTCATGGGCTGAAATATTCATGAAAACATATATACAGTATATATATATTTATATATATACATATATATGTATGTATATATATATAAATATATATATATATATATATATATATATACACTGTGTTCCAAATTATTATGCACAAAGAGTTTAGGAGTGATAAGGTTAGAATTTTTTTGTTTGCCATTTAAACTCATTGATGGTGATGTGTGTCATGGCTCTTTATATCACTGAAAGCAATTGCAGATACCTGTGCAAATTAGTTTGGCAGATGTGTCCAAAAAAAGGCAAGACTACTTAAGAAAGCTGTTCCACATTATTAAGCAGCCTACATTTTTTGCCAAAATGGGAAAGAAAATGGATGTGTTGGCTGCTGAGAAGCAACAAATTGTGGAGTATTTAGGTCAAGGCATGACTACAATCAACATTGCCAAGACACTTCATCATGATCATCGCACAATCAAGAAGTATGTAGCTGATTCCCAGCACACACGTCTGCGTGCTGAAAAGGAAAAATTGAGGACTCTTTCCAACAGGCAATTGCGTAAGGTTAACAGAGCAGCTGCAAAAATGCCTTGTCATAGCAGCAGACAAGTTTTTGAAGCTGCTGGTGCCTCCAACGTCCCCAGAACAACAAGATGCAGGGTCCTTCAGAGGTGCGAAGCCATCCTGTCGACCACCTCTATCCACTGCACACAAGCAGAAACGGCTCCAGTGGGCCAAACGATACATGAAGACTGACTTCCAAACTGTTTTGTTCACTGATGAGTGCCGTGCAACGCTCGATGGTCCAGATGGATGGAGTGGAGGATGGCTGGTTGATGGACACCCCATGAAAACACGGCTAAGGCGCCAACAAGGAGGTGGTGGAGTAATGTTTTGGGCTGGAATCATGGGGAGAGAGATTGTCTGCCCCTTTATGATCCCTGAAGGGGTAAAGATGAACTCCATAATCTATGTGGAGTTTCTAAAACAACACTTCCTGCCATGGTTCAAGAGGAAGAGCCATGCTTTTCGCAGCAAGATCATTTTCATGCATGATAATGCACCGTCTCATGCTGCAAAAAACACATCTGCATCTCTGGCTGCTATGGGCATAAAAGAGGACAAACTTATGGTGTGGCCACCATCTTCCCCTGACCTCAACCCCATTGAGAACCTCTGGAGCATCATCAAAAAGAGTGTCTATGATGGTGGGAGGCAGTTCACATCTAAGCAACAGCTCTGGGAGGGTGTTCTGTCTACATGCAAAACAATTGAAGCAGAAACCATCCAAAAACTGACAAATTCAATGGACGAGAGAGTTCAGAAGCTTCTTTCGAACAAGGGGTCCTATGTGCAAGTGTAACATCACCTAGAATAAAGTTTTCACTTGAAAACTGTTTGATTTCATTTTGTAATAAGCTGATAATGCTTATAACTTCACAATTGACCATTTTTTTTGTTCAAAATAAAAAAAAGGTTAAAAACTCTGCTGTGCATAATAATTTGGAACATGCATTTTGAGTGTTTATTTTTCCAGAGCCTCTCACCTAGCCAAATCAGTTCTCATGCTTCGCACTGACAAGAGCCAACTGTTATGGTCCGGTGGTAGGACCTCAAAACTGCCCTGACACATATGACCAGAATAAAGGACAAGTTGTGGGGATGTGGCAGCTATACTGACCGCAATCCTGATCCTATCCACACACAATAGAGGCAGCCGTGGAGCGTTCCTAAAATCCTAGACGCCACGTTCACAGCCTGAGAAACTGACTACCCCTAGAGAGAAAGCAAAGACCTCACTTGCCTCCGAGAAATAACCCCAAAGTTATAGATAGCTCCCACAAATAATAACGGTGAGTTAAAGGGAAAAGACAAACGTAGAAATGAAACAGGTTAAGCAAATGAGGCCCGCTAATACTAGATAGACAGAAAATAGATAGGAGTCTGTGCGGTCAGTACAAAAACTATCAAAAATAAACCACGCAGAGAATGCAAGAACCCCCACACCGACTCACGATGTGAGGGGCGCACTCTGCACCCCAGAACTAACCAGCAAGCAAAAATCACATAAAAGCAAGCTGGACTGAACTCATTATATAGTGAGAAACGTTTTCAAGGAAATAATGAGCAAACAAACTTAGCTTCTCCAGCAGGAGACTGGTCACAAGGAATATTCAGGAGAACTCAGAAACAGGACTGAATACACCGACAGCAGGCAACAAATGAAGGGCCAGGTGAATTAAATAGGCCTAGCATAGCAGGAAATGAATCAGCAGAGCCCAGCCAAGACCAGCCATATCGCTAAAGGCCACCAGAGGGAGCCCTAGAACAAACTCACACAGTACCGCTCACGACCACAGGAGGGAGCCCGAAAACGGAATTCACAACAGTACCCCCCCTTGAGGAGGGGTCACCGAACCCTCACCAGAGCTCCCAGGCCGATCAGGACGAGCCGAATGAAAGGCACGAACAAATCGGCCGCATGGACATCGGAGGCGACAACCCAGGAATTATCCTCCTGACCATAGCCCTTCCATTTAACCAAGTACTGAAGCTTCCGTCTCGAAACACGAGAATCCAAGATCTTCTCCACCACGTACTCCAACTCCCCCTCAACCAAGACCGGAGCAGGAGGATCAACAGAAGGAACCACAGGCGCCACGTATCTCCGCAACAATGACCTATGGAACACATTATGAATGGCAAACGATGTTGGGAGGTCCAAACGAAATGACACAGGGTTGAGGATTTCCAAAATCTTATAAGGACCGATGAAACGAGGCTTGAACTTAGGAGAGGAAACCTTCATCGGAACAAAACGAGAAGACAACCATACCAAATCCCCCACGCGAAGTCGGGGACCCACACAGCGACGGCGGTTAGCAAAGCGCTGAGCCTTCTCCTGTGACAACGTCAAATTGTCCACCACGTGGTTCCAAATCTGCTGCAACCTATCCACCACAGAATCCACCCCAGGACAGTCAGAGGGCTCAACCTGACCCGAGGAAAAACGAGGATGAAAACCAGAATTGCAAAAGAACGGAGAAACCAAAGTAGCAGAACTAGCCCGATTATTGAGGGCGAACTCAGCCAATGGCAAAAAAGTCACCCAATCATCCTGATCAGCAGAAACAAAGCATCTCAAATAAGTTTCCAAGGTCTGATTAGTTCGTTCGGTTTGGCCATTCGCCTGAGGATGGAAGGCCGACGAAAAAGACAATTCAATGCCCATCTTAGCACAAAAGGACTGCCAAAATCTGGACACAAACTGGGATCCTCTGTCAGACACAATGTTCTCCAGAATACCATGTAAACGAACCACATTCTGAAAAAACAGTGGCACCAAATCGGAAGAGGAAGGCAGCTTAGACAAGGGTACCAAACGGACCATTTTAGAAAAACGATCACAAACCACCCAGATGACAGACATCCTCTGAGAGACAGGGAGATCTGGAATAAAATCCATGGAAATATGCGTCCAAGGCCTCTTCGGGACAGACAAGGGCAAAAGCAATCCACTGGCACGAGAACAGCAAGGCTTGGCCCGAGCACAAATCCCACAGGATTTCACAAAGGAACGCACATCCCGCGACAAGGAAGGCCACCAAAAGGACCTCGCCACCAAATCCCTGGTACCAAAAATCCCAGGATGACCTGCCAACACCGAAGAATGAACCTTGGAAATAACTCTACTGGTCCATCTGTCCGGGACAAACAATCTCTCCGGTGGACAACGGTCAGGTCTATTGGCCTGAAACTCCTGTAACACCCGTCGCAGATCAGGAGAGATGGCAGACAAAATCACCCCCTCTTTGAGGACACCAGTAGGTTCAGAAACTTCCGGGGAGTCAGGCACAAAACTCCTAGAAAAGGCATCAGCCTTCACGTTTTTCGAACCCGGAAGATAAGAAACCACGAAATCGAAATGAGAGAAAAACAGCGACCATCGAGCCTGTCTCGGATTCAACCGTTTGGCAGACTCGAGATAAGTCAAATTCTTGTGATCCGTCAAGACCACCAAACGATGCTTGGCTCCTTCAAGCCAATGTCGCCACTCCTCAAATGCCCACTTCATTGCCAACAACTCACGATTACCAACATCATAATTCCGCTCGGCAGGCGAAAACTTTCTTGAAAAGAAAGCACAAGATCTCATCACAGAGCCATCAGAACTTCTCTGCGACAAGACAGCCCCTGCTCCAATCTCAGAAGCATCAACCTCGACCTGAAAGGGAAGAGAGACATCGGGCTGGCGCAAGACAGGAGCCAAAGAAAACCGACGTTTCAGCTCCTGAAAGGCCTCCACGGCCGCAGGAGACCAATTCGTCACATCAGAACCCTTCTTGGTCAAATCCGTCAAAGGCTTAACCACGCTAGAAAAATTAGTGATGAAGCGACGGTAAAAATTAGCAAAACCCAAGAACTTCTGAAGACTCTTCACAGATGTAGGTTGAGTCCAGTCATGAATAGCCTGGACCTTGACTGGATCAATCTCACTAGTAGAAGGAGAAAAAATAAAGCCCAAAAAGGAAATCTTCTGGACTCCGAAGAGACATTTAGAACCCTTCACAAACAAGACATTGGCGCGCAGGACCTGAAATACCATCCTGACCTGCTTCACATGAGACTCCCAATCATCAGAAAAGACCAAAATATCATCCAGGTACACAATCATAAATCTATCCAGATACTTTCGGAAGATGTCGTGCATGAAAGACTGAAACACAGAGGGGGCATTAGAAAGCCCAAAAGGCATCACCAGGTACTCAAAATGGCCTTCGGGCATATTAAATGCGGTTTTCCATTCATCGCCCTGCTTTATGCGCACAAGATTATACGCTCCACGAAGATCTATCTTGGTAAACCAACTGGCCCCCCTAATCCGGGCAAACAGATCGGACGAGTGGCAAGGGGTACTGAAATTTGACCGTGATGTTATTTAGAAGGCGATAATCTATACAGGGTCTCAGAGAACCATCCTTCTTGGTCACAAAAAAGAACCCCGCACCCAAAGGGGACGAGGACGGGCGAATGTGCCCCTTCTCCAAGGACTCCTTTATATAACTCCGCATAGCGGCATGTTCAGGTACAGATAAATTAAAAAGTCGTCCCTTAGGGAACTTACTACCAGGAATCAGATTTATGGCACAATCACAATCCCTATGAGGAGGTAGGGCACTGGATTTGGGCTCATCAAATACATCCTGGTAGTCCGACAAAAATTCAGGGACTTCAGAAGGAGTAGAAGAAGCAATTGACACCAAAGGAGCATCGCCATGAATTCCCTGGCAACCCCAACTTGACACAGACATTGCTTTCCAATCCAGGACTGGATTATGAGCCTGCAGCCATGGCAGACCCAACACGACAACATCATGCAAATTATGTAGCACAAGAAAGCGAATCACCTCCTGATGTGCAGGAGACATGCACATGGTCACTTGAGTCCAGTACTGAGGTTTATTCTTGGCCAATGGCGTAGCATCAATTCCCTTTAGTGGAATAGGAAATTGTAAAGGCTCCAAGATAAAATCACAGCGCCTGGCAAATGACAAATCCATCAAATTCAGGGCGGCACCTGAATCCACAAAAGCCATAACTGAGTAGGATGACAGAGAGCAAATCAAAGTAACAGACAAAATGAATTTAGGTTGTACAGTACCAATGGTGACAGACTTGGTGAACCTTTTTGTGCGCTTAGAACACTCTGAGATAACATGAGCAGAATCACCACAGTAAAAGCACAACCCATTCTGACGTCTGTGGTTTTGCCGTTCAACTCTGGTCAGAATCCTGTCGCATTGCATAGGCTCAGGTTTCTGCTCAGAAAATGCCGCCAGATGGTGCACAGGTTTGCGCTCCCACAAACGCCGATCAATCTGAATTGCCAAAGACATTGACTCATTCAGACCCGCAGGCGTGGGGAACCCCACCATAACATCTTTAAGGGCTTCAGACAGACCCTTTCTGAAAATCGCCACCAGGGCGCACTCATTCCATTGAGTGAGCACAGACCACTTCCTAAACTTCTGACAGTAAACCTCTGCTTCATCTTGACCCTGAGAGAGAGCCAGCAAAACCTTCTCTGCTTGGTCTACCAGATTTGGTTCCTCATAAAGCACTCCAAGCGCCAGAAAAAACGCATCCACATTTAGCAATGCAGGATCTCCTGGCGCCAGAGAGAATGCCCAATCTTGAGGGTCGCCACGTAACAAAGAAATAATAATTTTAACTTACTGAACAGAATCACCAGAGGAGCGAGGTCTCAGAGAAAGGAATAACTTACAATTATTCTTAAAGTTCAAAAACCTAGATCTGTCTCCGGAGAACAGTTCAGGAATTGGTATTTTAGGCTCTGACATAGGACTTCGGACTACATAATCCTGAATGCCCTGCACCCTTGCAGTGAGATGATCCACACTAGAAGACAGACTCTGAATGTCCATATCTGCAGCTGAATTCAGAACCACGCAGAGATTAAGGGGAGGAGAGAGAATAAACACAGTGCAGAGAAAAAAAAAAAATGACTTCAGGATTTCTCTTCTCCCTCTTCTGCTGCATTAACACTTTGTGGCCTGCTGTACTGTTATGGTCCGGTGGTAGGACCTCAAAACTGCCCTGACACATATGACCAGAATAAAGGACAAGTTCTGGGGATGTGGCAGCTATACTGACTGCAATCCTGATCCTATCCACACACAATAGAGGCAGCCGTGGAGCGTTCCTAAAATCCTAGACGCCACGTTCACAGCCTGAGAAACTGGCTACCCCTAGAGAGAAAGCAAAGACCTCACTTGCCTCCGAGAAATAACCCCAAGTTATAGATAGCCCCCACAAATAATAACGGTGAGTTAAGGGGAAAAGACAAACGTAGAAATGAAACAGGTTAAGCAAATGAGGCCCGCTAATACTAGATAGACAGAAAATAGATAGGAGTCTGTGCGGTCAGTACAAAAACTATCAAAAATAAACCACGCAGAGAATGCAAGAACCCCCACACCGACTCACGATGTGAGGGGCGCACTCTGCACCCCAGAACTAACCAGCAAGCAAAAATCACATAAAAGCAAGCTGGACTGAACTCATTATATAGTGAGAAACGTTTTCAAGGAAATAATGAGCAAACAAACTTAGCTTCTCCAGCAGGAGACTGGTCACAAGGAATATTCAGGAGAACTCAGAAACAGGACTGAATACACCGACAGCAGGCAACAAATGAAGGGCCAGGTGAATTAAATAGGCCCAGCATAGCAGGAAATGAATCAGCAGAGCCCAGCCAAGACCAGCCATATCGCTAAAGGCCACCAGAGGGAGCCCTAGAACAAACTCACACAGTACCGCTCACGACCACAGGAGGGAGCCCGAGAACGGAATTCACAACAGCCAACAGCCCGAAACACCGTGTCTGCGAATTGAGATACTGATTTGGCTTTTATCCTAAGTCATATTGCACGACTCGTTAGAGGGTTGATTGTGACTTGTAGGATCGCTACTTCCAACAGGTGGCGCTATACAGTTAAGTCCTCTTTTTCTTAGAAGAGGCAATTTGCATATTTTGTTTTTAAAAGATACTGTTTTCATAGGCAGTTTGTTCCAAAACATTGCAATTATACTAGAATAGTAGATGACTGGAAAATAACAATGACTGCAATTCAGATAGGTAATTTAGAGAAAATATGAGGAAATATTATTTGCATAATAATTTGGAACACAGTGTGTATATATATATATATATATATATATATATATACACATATATATATATATATGTCAGTGAGATATATATATATATATATATATATATATATACACTCACTGGCCACTTTATTAGGTACACCTGTCCAACTTCTTGTTAACACTTAATTTCTAATCAGCCAATCACATGGCGGCAACTCAGTGCATTTAGGCATGTAGACATGGTCAAGACAATCTCCTGCAGTTGAAACCGAGCATCAGTATGGGGAAGAAAGGTGATTTGAGTGCCTTTGAACGTGGCATGGTTGTTGGTGCCAGAAGGGCTGGTCTGAGTATTTCAGAAACTGCTGATCTACTGGGATTTTCACGCACAACCATCTCTAGAGTTTACAGAGAATGGTCCGAAAAAGAAAAAAAATTCAGTGAGCGGCAGTTCTGTGGGCGGAAATGCCTTGTTGATGCCAGAGGTCAGAGGAGAATGGGCAGACTGGTTCGAGCTGATAGAAAGGCAACAGTGACTCAAATCGCCACCCGTTACAACCAAGGTAGGCCTAAGAGCATCTCTGAACGCACAGTGCGTCGAACTTTGAGGCAGATGGGCTACAGCAGCAGAAGACCACACCGGGTACCACTCCTTTCAGCTAAGAACAGGAAACTGAGGCTACAATTTGTACAAGCTCATCGAAATTGGACAGTAGAAGATTGGAAAAACGTTGCTTGGTCTGATGAGTCTCGATTTCTGCTGCGACATTCGGATGGTAGGGTCAGAATTTGGCATAAACAACATGAAAGCATGGATCCATCCTGCCTTGTATGGAGCATCTTTGGGATGTGCAGCCGACAAATCTGCGGCAACTGTGTGATGCCATCATGTCAATATGGACCAAAATCTCTGAGGAATGCTTCCAGCACCTTGTTGAATCTATGCCACGAAGAATTGAGGCAGTTCTGAAGGCAAAAGGGGGTCCAACCCGTTACTAGCATGGTGTACCTAATAAAGTGGCCGGTGAGTGTATATATTTATATTTAATACAGCGCTAGATAGCAGAAAAGCCGGTAATTCAATTGCCGGCTTTTGCTATCTCCTTCCCAAACCCAACATGATATGAGACATGGTTTACATACAGTAAACCATTTCATATCCCTTTTTTTTGGCATATTCCTCACTACTAATGTTAGTAGTGTGAGTATGTGTGTGTGCAAAATTTTGGGTCTCTAGCTGTTAAAATAAAGGGTTAAATCACGGAAAAACTGGCGTGGGCTCCCACGCAAATTTCTCCGCCAGAGTGGGAAAGCCAGTGACTGAAGGCAGATATTAATAGCCTAGAGAGGGACCATGGCTATTGCCCCCCCCCGGCTAAAAAATCTGCCCCCAGCCACCCCAGAAAAGGCACATCTGTAAGATGCGCCTATTCTGGCACTTAGCCTCTCTCGTCCCACTCCCGTGTAATGGTGGGATATGGGGTAATAAAGGGTTAATGTCACCTTGCTATTGTAAGGTGACATTAAGCAAGGTTAATAAAGGAGAGGTGTCAATTAAGACACCTATCCATTATTAATCCAATAGTAGTAAATGGTTAATAAAACACACACACACACATTATGAAAAAAGTATTTTTATGAAATAAAGACACATGATGTTGTAATAGTTTATTATACTCTCAATCCAATTGAAGACCCTTGCCACCTGAAACAAAGTTAAAATAAAAAAACAACAATATCCCATACCTTCCGTCGTTCAGTCTTGTCCCACACTGTAAATTCATCTGACTGTAACGACGAAAGGTATGGGATATTGTTTGTTTTTCTATTTTAATTTTGTTTCAGGTGACAAGGGTCTTCAATTGGATTGAAAGTATAATAAACTATTACAACACCCTTGTGTCTTTATTTCATTAAAATACTTTTTTCATAATGTGTGTGTGTGTTTTATTAACCATTTACTACTATTGCATTAATAATGGATAGGTGTCTTATTGACGCCTCTCCATTATTAACCTGGCTTAATGTCACCTTACAATAGCAAGGTGACATTAACCCTTTATTACCCCATATCCCACCGCTACACGGGAGTGGGAAGAGAGAGGCTAAGTGCCAGAATAGGCGCATCTTACAGATGTGCCTTTTCTGGGGTGGCTGGGAGCAGATGTTTTTAGCCAGGAGGGGGCCAATAACCATGGTCCCTCTCTAGGCTATTAATATCTGCCCTCAGTCACTGGCTTTCCCACTCTGGCGGAGAAAATTGCACGGGAGCCCACGCCAGTTTTTTCCGTGATTTAACCCTTTAACAGCTAGAGCCCCAAATTTAACACACATACACTTCTAACATTAGTAAAGAGGAATATGTAAAAAAAGAAGAAGGGATATCAGATGGTTTACTGTATGTAATCCATGTCTCATATCCTGTCGGGTTTGTGAAAGAGATAGCAAAAGCCGGCAATTGAATTACAGGCTTTTAAGCTATCTTGCACTGTATTAAACATAAATATACACTCACCGGCCACTTTATTAGGTACACCATGCTAGTAACGGGTTGGACCCCCTTTTGCCTTCAGAACTGCCTCAATTCTTCGTGGCATAGATTCAACAAGGTGCTGGAAGCATTCCTCAGAGATTTTGGTCCATATTGACATGATGGCATCACACAGTTGCCGCAGATTTGTCGGCTGCACATCCCAAAGATGCTCCATACAAGGCAGGATGGATCCATGCTTTCATGTTGTTTATGCCAAATTCTGACCCTACCATCCGAATGTCGCAGCAGAAATCGAGACTCATCAGACCAAGCAACGTTTTTCCAATCTTCTACTGTCCAATTTCGATGAGCTTGTACAAATTGTAGCCTCAGTTTCCTGTTCTTAGCTGAAAGGAGTGGTACCCGGTGTGGTCTTCTGCTGCTGTAGCCCATCTGCCTCAAAGTTCGACGCACTGTGCGTTCAGAGATGCTCTTAGGCCTACCTTGGTTGTAACGGGTGGCGATTTGAGTCACTGTTGCCTTTCTATCAGCTCGAACCAGTCTGCCCATTCTCCTCTGACCTCTGGCATCAACAAGGCATTTCTGCCCACAGAACTGCCGCTCACTGGATTTTTTTTCTTTTTCGGACCATTCTCTGTAAACCCTAGAGATGGTTGTGCGTGAAAATCCCAGTAGATCAGCAGTTTCTGAAATACTCAGACCAGCCCTTCTGGCACCAACAACCATGCCACTTTCAAAGGCACTCAAATCACCTTTCTTCCCCATACTGATGCTCGGTTTGAACTGCAGGAGATTGTCTTGACCATGTCTACATGCCTAAATGCACTGAGTTGCCGCCATGTGATTGGCTGATTTGAAATTAAGTGTTAACAAGAAGTTGGACAGGTGTACCTAATAAAGTGGCCGGTGAGTGTATATACCGTATTTTCTGGTGTATAAGACGACTGGGCATATAAGACGACCCCCAACTTTTCCATATAAAATATGGTATTTGGGATATGCCCGCCGTATAAGACGGGGGTCATCTTATACGGCGTGTGGTTCCCAGGGTCTGGAGGAGAGGAGACTCTCCTTCAGGCCCTGGGATCCATATTCATGTAAAAAATAAAGAATAAAAATAAAAAACATGGATATACTCACCCCTCCGACGGCCCCTGGACCTCACTGCTGCAAGCGTCTGCCTCCGTTCCTAAGAATGCAGAGTGAAGGACCTTCGATGACGTCGCGGCTTGTGATTGGTCGCGTGACCGCTCATGTGACCGCTCACTCGACCAATCACAAGCCGCGACGTCATCGCAGGTCCTACACTCACTGCATTCTTAGGAACAGAGGCAGACGCTTGCAGCGGTGACAGCAGGGTTCATCGGAGGGGTGAGTATATCCATATTTTTTATTTTTATTCTTTATTTTTTACATGAATATGGATCCCAGGGCCTGAAGGAGAGTCTCCTCTCCTTCAGACCCTGGGAACATCCAGGATCGCTCCCTGCACACGCCGTACCCGGCGTATAAGACGACCCCCGACTTTTTGGAACATTTTTTAGGGGTTAAAAAGTCATCTTATACGCTGGAAAATACGGTATATATGTGTGTGCGTGTCTCAATGATATATACACTCACCGGCCACTTTATTAGGTACACCATGCTAGTAACGGGTTGGACCCCCTTTTGCCTTCAGAACTGCCTCAATTCTTCGTGGCATAGATTCAACAAGGTGCTGGAAGCATTCCTCAGAGATTTTGGTCCATATTGACATGATGGCATCACACAGTTGCCGCAGATTTGTCGGCTGCACATCCCAAAGATGCTCCATACAAGGCAGGATGGATCCATGCTTTCATGTTGTTTACGCCAAATTCTGACCCTACCATCCGAATGTCGCAGCAGAAATCGAGACTCATCAGACCAAGCAACGTTTTTCCAATCTTCTACTGTCCAATTTCGATGAGCTTGTACAAATTGTAGCCTCAGTTTCCTGTTCTTAGCTGAAAGGAGTGGTACCCGGTGTGGTCTTCTGCTGCTGTAGCCCATCTGCCTCAAAGTTCGACGCACTGTGCGTTCAGAGATGCTCTTAGGCCTACCTTGGTTGTAACGGGTGGCGATTTGAGTCACTGTTGCCTTTCTATCAGCTCGAACCAGTCTGCCCATTCTCCTCTGACCTCTGGCATCAACAAGGCATTTCCGCCCACAGAACTGCCGCTCACTGGATTTTTTTTCTTTTTCGGACCATTCTCTGTAAACCCTAGAGATGGTTGTGCGTGAAAATCCCAGTAGATCAGCAGTTTCTGAAATACTCAGACCAGCCCTTCTGGCACCAACAACCATGCCACGTTCAAAGGCACTCAAATCACCTTTCTTCCCCATATTGATGCTCGGTTTGAACTGCAGGAGATTGTCTTGACCATGTCTACATGCCTAAATGCACTGAGTTGCCGCCATGTGATTGGCTGATTAGAAATTAAGTGTTAACAAGAAGTTGGACAGGTGTACCTAATAAAGTGGCCGGTGAGTGTATATATATATATATATATATATATATATATATATATATATATATATATATATATATATATATATACACAGTGGGGCAAAAAAGTATTTAGTCAGTCAGCAATAGTGCAAGTTCCACCACTTAAAAAGATGAGAGGCGTCTGTAATTTACATCATAGGTAGACCTCAACTATGGGAGACAAACTGTGAAAAAAAAATCCAGAAAATCACATTGTCTGTTTTTTTGTCATTTTATTTGCATATTATGGTGGAAAATAAGTATTTGGTCAGAAACAAAATTTCATCTCAATACTTTGTAATATATCCTTTGTTGGCAATGACAGAGGTCAAACGTTTTCTGTAAGTCTTCACAAGGTTGCCACACACTGTTGTTGGTATGTTGGCCCATTTCTCCATGCAGATCTCCTCTAGAGCAGTGATGTTTTTGGCTTTTCGCTTGGCAACACGGACTTTCAACTCCCTCCAAAGGTTTTCTATAGGGTTGAGATCTGGAGACTGGCTAGGCCACTCCAGGACCTTGAAATGCTTCTTACGAAGCCACTCCTTCGTTGCCCTGGCGGTGTGCTTTGGATCATTGTCATGTTGAAAGACCCAGCCACGTTTCATCTTCAATGCCCTTGCTGATGGAAGGAGGTTTGCACTCAAAATCTCACGATACATGGCCCCATTCATTCTTTCATGTTCCCGGATCAGTCGTCCTGGCCCCTTTGCAGAGAAACAGCCCCAAAGCATGATGTTTCCACCACCATGCTTTACAGTAGGTATGGTGTTTGATGGATGCAACTCAGTATTCTTTTTCCTCCAAACACGACAAGTTGTGTTTCTACCAAACAGTTCCAGTTTGGTTTCATCAGACCATAGGACATTCTCCCAAAACTCCTCTGGATCATCCAAATGCTCTCTAGCAAACTTCAGATGGGCCCGGACATGTACTGGCTTAAGCAGTGGGACACGTCTGGCACTGCAGGATCTGAGTCCATGGTGGCGTAGTGTGTTACTTATGGTAGGCCTTGTTACATTGATCCCAGCTCTCTGCAGTTCATTCACTAGGTCCCCCCGCGTGGTTCTGGGATTTTTGCTCACCGTTCTTGTGATCATTCTGACCCCACGGGGTGGGATTTTGCGTGGAGCCCCAGATCGAGGGAGATTATCAGTGGTCTTGAATGTCTTCCATTTTCTAATTATTGCTCCCACTGTTGATTTCTTCACTCCAAGCTGGTTGGCTATTGCAGATTCAGTCTTCCCAGCCTGGTGCAGGGCTACAATTTTTTTTCTGGTGTCCTTTGACAGCTCTTTGGTCTTCACCATAGTGGAGTTTGGAGTCAGACTGTTTGAGGGTGTGCACAGGTGTCTTTTTATACTGATAAGTTTAAACAGGTGCCATTACTACAGGTAATGAGTGGAGGAAAGAGGAGACTCTTAAAGAAGAAGTTACAGGTCTGTGAGAGCCAGAAATCTTGATTGTTTGTTTCTGACCAAATACTTATTTTCCACCATAATATGCAAATAAAATGATAAAAAAACAGACAATGTGATTTTCTGGATTTTTTTTTCACAGTTTGTCTCCCATAGTTGAGGTCTACCTATGATGTAAATTACAGACGCCTCTCATCTTTTTAAGTGGTGGAACTTGCACTATTGCTGACTGACTAAATACTTTTTTGCCCCACTGTATATATATATATATATATATATATATATATATATATATATATATATATATATATATATATATATATATATATATATATATATATATATCTATACTATGTGTAGACATTTATTTTAGTTATTCTATTCTAACATGTCAGTGTGATTTTACTGTACAACGCACTGAATTGCCAGCTTTTCTATAGAACACCGCTGCGTATTTCTCGCAAGTATGATCCGTGTGTAATCCGTATGTTTCTCGCCCCATAGACTTTCATTGGCGTATTTTTTGCGCAATACGCTGACAAATGCAGCATGCTGCGATTTTCTACGGCCGTACAATACCGTATAATACGGATGCGTAAAATACGGCAGATAGGATCTGCCCCATAGAAAATCATTGGTCCGTGTGGAATGCGTATTTTCTGCGCCTCTCATACGTCCGTAAAACTCACTAGTGTGACGCCGGCCTAGGGGTCATCTGAAGGCAATTGTCTATGCTGTGAAGATAAGAGATGTGCAGCATCTGAAACAACGGATACTGGAAACCTGTGCTAGCACTTTTCTGCGGTGTTGACTCTTTTTTACTTTAAATACTGTATTTCTTAACTATGCCTATATTTAATAAATATTGCACTAAATTATTGCAACAAAACTATAGTGTACAAAATGAATAGGGAAAATATGAATTTAGGTGAAAAATATTTTTGGCATGGGGGGCCCATTTGAAAGTTCGCACCTTGGCCCATAACTTTGTAGTTACACCACTGCATTTAAAGACCCCTTATGCCTGAAGCTTTTTTTGGTTTTGCGTTTTTCGCTCCCCTCCTTCCCAGAGCCTTAGTTTTATTTTTCTGTCAATATGGCCATGTAAGGGATTATTTTTTGCAGCTGTACTTTTGAATGACACCATTGGTGTTAGCATGTCGTGTACTAGAAAACGGGAAACAAATTCTAAGTGCGGTGAAATGTAAAAAAAAAGTGCAATCCCACACTTGTTTTTTGCTTGGCTTTTTTGCTAGGTTCTCTAAATGTTAAAACTGACCAACCATTATGATTTTGCAGGTCTTTACGAGTTCATAGGCACCAAACATGTCTAGGTTATTTTTATCTAAAAATTCGAAAATTTGCTAAAAAGAAAAAATTGTGCTATTTTCTGATACCCATAGCGTTTCCATTTTTCGTGATCTGGGGTTGGATGAGGGTTTATTTTTTGCGTCCCGAGCTGACGTTTTTAATGATACCATTGCAGTGCAGATACATTCTTTTGATCGCCCGTTATTGCATATTAACACAGTGTTGGGGCGACCAAAAAAAGTAATTCTGGCGTTTTTTATTTTTTTTGCTTAGCGATCAGGTTAATCCCTTTTTAGTGATAGATTGGGCGATTCTGAATGCGGCGATATCAAATATGTGTAGGTTTGATTTTTTAATTTTTTTTTATTTTGAATGGGGCGAAAGGGGGGTGAATTGAACTTTTATATATTTTTTTCATATTTTTTAAAACCTTTTTTTCTAACTTTTGGCATGCTTCAATAGCCTCCATGGGAGGCTAGAAGCTGGCATAGCCTGATCGCCTCTGCAACATAGGGGCGATG
Organism: Ranitomeya variabilis; assembly: GCF_051348905.1. Classification (NCBI taxonomy): domain Eukaryota; kingdom Metazoa; phylum Chordata; class Amphibia; order Anura; family Dendrobatidae; genus Ranitomeya; species Ranitomeya variabilis. The sequence continues at coordinate 127,194,683 of NC_135239.1, read as the reverse complement.
CTCAGATCGCTCCTATGTAGTAGAATTACAGTATTGCTATGAGCGCTGACCACAGGGTGGCGCTCACAGCAATCTGATATCAACATCTATAGAGGGCTCAAGGACACCTCTGGTTGTCATGCGGATGCAGATGACCCCCGATCATATGACAGGGTCAGCGGTGAGCGCACTTCCAGCCCGATGGCTGGAAGAGCGCGTTAAATGCCGCTGTCAGAGTTTGATAGCGGCATTTAACTAGTTAATAGGAGCAGGCGGATCACGATTCCGCCCATGCCTATTGCAGGCACATGTCTGCTGTACAAAACAGCTGACATGTTGCAGCTTTGAGGTGCCCACCTCAAAGCGGGGGTACTGACCATGGACATACTATTTAACCCTCTCAATTTTATTGTGATTTCTCATTTTTGTTGCTAAACCTGTAAACAAAAATGTATCAGAATAAGGCTACTTTCACACATCAGGTTTTCGCTGTCAGGCTAAATCCGACTAAATTAAAAAAAAAAAAGGATCCGGTGGCAACACAATCTTGCCGCCGGATCCTTTTTTTTCCCCATAGACTTGTATTAGTGCCGGATGACATTGCATTTCGTCCGGTTTTCGCCTGTCGTTTCCAGTTTCTGGAAAAAACGTCCATAGCAACGTTTTTTTTGTCTCCGGCGGAAAAGCCGGAAGCGCCGAATCCGGCGCTTCCGGCTGGTTGCTAGAATGGAAGCCTATGGGAGCCGGAAGGTGCCGGATCCGGAAAATGACGGATTCCGGTGCCGGATTCAGGTTTTTTAAACTGAGCATGCTCCAAATTTTTTTTTAGCCAGTAATCTATGTATGCTACCAGATCCGTCAAAAAAACTGATCCGTTGCATCAGTTTTTCACAATCTGTGCCGGATTTTGCCTGATGCAAAAAAACCTGATGTGTGAAAGTAGCCTTAGGCCTCTTTCACACTTCCGTCTTTCAGCTCCCGTCACAATCCGTCGATTTTTGAGAATGCAGGATCTTGCAAAAAAATTTGTAGATTCCTGCATTTTCCCATAGACTTGTATTAGCGACGTATGGCCATCCGTTTCATCCGTCTTTCACTGGATCCTGCATTAAAAAAACGGTCCGTCGGGCAGAGAAAACGTTCAGAGGAACGTTTTTTCTGCACGTCGGAAAATCGTTCAGCGACGCATCCTGCACTGCCCGTCACTGGCTACAATGGAAGCCTATGGGCGCAGGATGCGTCGCTGCCTGTGAAAAGCAGGAATCCAGCGAAGGGTCCCGTCTTTTCAAAGAGAGCATGCGTGGAAGAATTTCCAAATTTCAAAAAACTGACCTTCACATCCAAACATAGATCAAGTGTGAACAGGTGCTGAACCTAGAGTCACCAACTCGTACACAGTCAAATAAATAAGGCAGCACACTGTAGCGCTAAAATATGCAAACATGAAATTTGAAAGTTGAACTGCATTACTGCACTAGAAATATTAAAAAATGAGAGCGTTTAGCGCATAAAATGGCCAATTTATGTGTACCTGGTAGCCACATTAGGGCATCTCTCGTATACCAGGTCCTAGAGTTTCCTTTCCTCGCTGAGAATAAACCACAGGTGTTTTAATCGCAGCAGGTGTTTTAATCGCAGCAGGTCTATTACCCCTCCGCAGAGAGAGAGAAATTTAGTCTAAGAAAAGGTTTCACAGGTACCCATTCAGATGAAGATGTTTATTCTCAGCGAGGAAAGGAAACATGATCAAACATGATCGCGGTGTGCCGGCGGTACAGGGAAGCATCGCGCAGGGAGGGGGCTCCCTGCAGGCTTCCCTGAGACCCCCAGAGCAACGCGATGTGATCGCGTTGCTGCGAGGGTCTCTTACCTCCTATCCCTGCAGGCCCCGGATCCAAAATGGCCACGGGTCTGCATCCGGGTCCTGCAGGGATTACTTCCGGGTGCAGACCAGGCTCTGGTAAGGGCCCCGTCACACTTAGCGACGCTGCAGCGATACAGACAACGATGCCGATCGCTGCAGCGTCGCTGTTTAGTCGCTGTGTGGTCGCTGTCACACAGACAGCTCTCCAGCGACCAACGCTGCCGAGGTCCCCGGGTAACCAGGGTAAACATCGGGTTGCTAAGCGCAGGGCCGCGCTTAGTAACCCGATGTTTACCCTAGTTACCAGTGTAAAATGTAAAAAAAACAAACAGTACATACTCCCCTTCGCGTCCCCCGGCGTCCGCTTCCTGCACTGACTGAGCGCCGGCCCTAACAGCAGAGCGGTGACGTCACCGCTGTGCTGTGCTTTCACTTTACGGCCGGCAGTCAGTCAGTGCGGGAAGCAGACGGCAAGGGACCTGACGGACACCGGAATGTGAGTATGTAGTGTTTTTTTTTTTTTACATTTACGATGGTAACCAGGGTAAACATTGGGTTACTAACCGCGGCCCTGCGCTTAGTAACCCGATGTTTACCCTGGTTACCAGTGAAGACATCGCTGAATCCGTGTCACACACACCGATTCAGCGATGTCAGCGGGACCTCAACGATCAAAAAAAGGTCCAGGCCATTCCGACACGACCAGCGATCTCACAGCAGGGGCCTGGTCGCTGCTACATGTCAAACATAGCGAGATCGCTACTGAGGTCGCTGCTGCGTCACAAAACTTGTGACTCAGCAGCGATCTCGCTAGCGACCTCACTTAGTGTGACGGGGGCTTAAGCCTGCAGCACTGCGAGTGCTGTGCAAACTGTCAGATCAGCGATCTGTGATGTCCCCCCCTGGGACAAAGTAAAAAAAAAAAAATTTCCACATGTGTAAAAAAAAAAAAAAATAAAAAAAAAATTCCTAAATAAAGAAAAAAATATATATATTATTCCCATAAATACATTTCTTTATCTAAACAAAAAAAAAAATCAAACAATAAAAGTACACATATTCAGTATCGCCGCGTCAGTAACGACCCCACCTATAAAACTATATCACTAGTTAACCCCTTCAGTGAACACCATAAAAAAAAAAAAAGAGGCAAAAAACAACGCTTTATTCTCATACCGCCAAACAAAAAGTGGAATAACACGCGATCAAAAAGACGGATATAAATAACCATGGTACCGCTGAAAACGGCATCTTGTCCCGCAAAAAACGAGCTGCCACACAGCATCATCAGCGAAAAAATAAAAAAGTTATAGTCCTCAGAGTAAAGCAATGCCAAAATAATTATTTTTTCTATAAAATAGTTTTTATCGTATAAAAGCGCCAAAACATAAAAAAATGATATAAATGAGGTATCGCTGTAATCATACTGACCCGAAGAATAAAACTGCTTTCTCAATTTTACCAAACGTGGAACGGTATAAACGCCTCCCCCAAAAGAAATTCATGAATAGCTGGTTTTTGGTCATTCTGCCTCACAAAAATCGGAATAAAAAGCGATCAAAAAATCTCCCGTGCCCGAACATGTTACGAACAAAAACGTCAACTCGTCCCGCAAAAAACAAGACCTCACATGACTGTGGACCAAAATATGGAAAAATTATAGCTCTCAAAATGTGGTAACGCAAAAAATATTTTTTGCAATAAAAAGCGTCTTTCAGTGTGTGACGGCTGCCAATCATAAAAATCCGCTAAAAAACCCGCTATAAAAGTAAATCAAACGCCCCTTCATCACCCGCTTAGTTAGGGAAAAATTAAAAAATTTAAAAAATGTATTTATTTCCATTTTCCCATTAGGGTTAGGGTTAGGGTTGGGGCTAGGGTTAAGGCTACAGTTAGGGTTGGGGCTAAAGTTAGGGTTTGGATTACATTTACGGTTGTGTCTCGGTTAGAGGTGTGGTTAGGGTTACCGTTGGGATTAGGGTTAGGGGTGTGTTTGGATTAGGGTTTCAGGTAGAATTGGGGAGTTTCCACTGTTCAGGCACATCAGGGGCTCTCCAAACGCGACATGGCGTCCGATCTCAATTCCAGCCAATTCTGCATTGAAAAAGTAAAACAGTGCTCCTTCCCTTCCGAGCTCTCCCGTGCGCCCAAACAGGGGTTTACCCCAACATATGGGGTATCAGCGTACTCGGAACACATTGGAGAACAACTTTTGTGGTCCAATTTCTCCTGTTACCCTTGGAAAAATACAAAACTGGGGCTAAAAAATAATTTTTGTGGAAAAATTTTTTTTTTTTATTTGCACGGCTCTGCGTTATAAACTGTAGTGAAACACTTGGGGGTTCAAAGCTCTCACAACACATCTAGATGAGTTCCTTAGGGGGTCTACTTTCCAAAACGGTGTCACTTGTGGGGGGTTTCTACTGTTTAGGTACATTAGGGGCTCTGCAAATGCAATGTGACGCCTGCAGACCATTCCATCTAAGTCTGCATTCCAAATGGCGCTCCTTCCCTTCCGAGCCCTCCCATGCGCCCAAACGGTTCCCCCCCCCACATATGGGGTATCAGCGTACTCAAGACAAATTGGACAACAACTTTTGGGGTCCAATTTATCCTGTTACCCTTGGGAAAATACAAAACTCGGGGCTAAAAAATAATTTTGGGGGGAAATTTTTATTTTTTTTATTTTCACGGCTCTGCGTTATAAACTGTAGTGAAACACTTGTGGGTTCAAAGTTCTCACAACACAACTAGATAAGTTCCTTGGGGGGTCTAGTTTCCAATATTGGGTCACTTGTGGGGGGTTTCTACTGTTTAGGTACATTAGGGGCTCTGCAAACGCAATGTGACGCCTGCAGACCAATCCATCTAAGTCTGCATTCCAAATGATGCTCCTTCCCTTCCGAGCTCTGCCATGCGCTCAAACGGTGGTTCCTGCCCACATATCAGGTATCTGCGTACTCAGGACAAATTGGACAACAATATTTAGGGTCTAATTTCTCCTGTTACCATTGGAAAAATACAAAACTGGGGGCTAAAAAATAATTTTTGTGGAAAAATAATATTTTTTATTTGCACGGCTCTGCGTTATAAACTGTAGTGAAACACTTGGGGGTTCAAAGCTCTCACAACACATCTAGATGAGTTCCTTAGGGGGTCTACGTTCCAAAATGGTGTCACTTGTGGTTTTTTTTTACTGTTTAGGTACATTAGGGGCTCTGCAAACGCAATGTGACGCCTGCAGACCATTCCATCTAAGTCTGCATTCCAAATGGCGCTCCATCCCTTCCGAGCCCTCCCATGCGCCCAAACGGTGGTTCCCCCCCACATATGGGGTATCAACGTACTCAGCACAAATTGGTCAACAACTTTTGGGGTCCAATTTCTCCTGTTACCGTCGGGAAAATACAAAACTGGGGGCTAAAAAATAATTTTTGTGGGAAAAAATTGATTTATTTTTACGGCTCTGCATTATAAACTTCTGTGAAGCACTTGGTGGGTCAAAGTGCTGACCACACCTCTAGATAAGTTCCTTAGGGTGTCTACTTTCCAAAATGGTGTCACTTGTGGGGGGGTTTCAATGTTTAGGCACATCAGTGGCTCTCCAAACGCAACATGGCGCCCCATCTCAATTCCTGTCAATTTTGCAGTGAAAAGTCAAACGGCGCTCCTTCCCTTCCGAGCTCTCCCATGCGCCCAAACAGTGGTTTACCCCCACATATGGGGTATCAGCGTACTCAGGACAAATTTTTCAACAACTTTTGGGGTCCAATTTCTTCTCTTACCCTTGGGAAAATAAAAAAATGGGGGCGAAAATATAATTTTTGTGAAAAAATATGATTTTTTATTTTTACGGTTTTGCATTATAAACTTCTGTGAAGCACTTGGTGGGTCAAAGTGCTCACCACACCTCTAGATAAGTTCCTTAGGGGGTCTACTTTCCAAAATGGTGTCACTTGTGGTGGGTTTCAATGTTTAGGCACATCAGGGGCTCTCCAAACGCAACATGGCGCCCCATCTCAATTCCAGTCAATTTTGCATTGAAAAGTCAAATGGCGCTCTTTCGCTTCCGAGCTCTGTCATGCGCCCAAACAGTGGTTTACCCCCACATATGGGGTATCGACGTACTCATGACAAATTGTACAACATCTTTTGGGGTCCATTTTCTCCTGTTACCCTTGGTAAAATAAAACAAATTGGAGCTGATGTAAATTTTATGTGAAAAAAAGTTAAATGTTCACTTTTATTTAAACATTCCAAAAATTCCTGTGAAACACCTGAAGGGTTAATAAACTTCTTGAATGTGGTTTTGAGCACCTTGAGGGGTGCAGTTTTTAGAATGGTGTCACACTTGGTTATTTTTTATCATATCGACCCCTCAAAATGACTTCAAATGAGATGTGGTCCCTAAAAAAAAAATGGTGTTGTAAAAATGAGAAATTGCTGGTCAACTTTTAACCCTTATAACTCCCTAACAAAAAAAAATGTTGTTTCCAAAATTGTGCTGATGTAAAGTAGACATGTGGGAAATGTTACTTATTAAGTATTTAGTGTGACATATCACTGTGATTTAATTGCATAAAAATTCAAAGTTGGAAAATTGCGAAATTTTCAAAATTTTCGCCAAATTTGCATTTTTTTCACAAATAAACACAGGTAATATCAAAGAAATTTTACCACTGTCATGAAATACAATATGTCACGAGAAAACAATGTCAGAATCACCAGGATCCGTTAAAGCGTTCCAGAGTTATAACCTCATAAAGGGACAGTGGTCAGAATTGTAAAAATTGGCATGGTCATTAACGTGCAAACCACCCTTGGGGGTGAAGGGGTTAAAAGGCACTTGTGTGGCGCAGTCCGTTTAACTCATGCGTTGAACGGACTGCACTAAGGCTACGTTCACATTCGCATTGTGCGGCGCTGTGTCGGCGACGCAACACATGCAAAAACGCATGCAAAACGCAGCTTTTTGTGACGCATGCGTCCAATTTTGGCCTGATTTTCGGCGCAAAAAAATGTAACATGCAGCATCCTGTGCGCCCTGACGCTTGTGCCAAAAATGACGCATGCGTCACAAAACGCAAAACAACGCATGTCCATGCGCCCCCATGTTAAATATAGGGGCGCATGACGCATGCGCCGCTATGCGTCGCCGAACCTGCGCCCGACGCAACGCGAATAAGAACGTAGCCTAAGGCTACTTTCACACAAGCGTCGGGCTCGGCCCGTCGCGGTGCGTCGGGCCGAGGTTCCCGACGCTAGCGTTGTCTCCGCCGCACAACGGGGGCAGCGGATGCATTTTTCCAGCGCATCCGCTGCCCCATTGTGAGGTGCGGGAAAGTGCGGGGAGGTGAGGGCGGAGTTCCGGCCGCGCATGCGCGGTCGGAAAAAGCGGACCGTCGGGAGCAAAACGTTACATGTAACGTTTTTTGCTCCCGACGGTCCGCCACAGCATGACGGTTGCGACGTGTGTCATTGCGTCGCAAATGCGTCGCTAATAGTGTTGAGCGATACTGTCCGATACTTGAAAGTATCGGTATCGGATAGTATCGGCCGATACCCGAAAAGTATTGGATATCGCCGATACCGATACCCGATACCAATACAAGTCAATGGGACACCAAGTATCGGAAAATATCCTGATGGTTCCCAGGGTCTGAAGGAGAGGAAACTCTCCTTCAGGCCCTGGGATCCATATTAATGTGTAAAATAAAGAATTAAAATAAAAAATATTGATATACTCACCCGTCCGGAGGCCCCTGCACCTTTCCGCTGTTAACCGGCAGCCTGCTTTGCTTAAAATGAGCGCGTTCAGGACCTTCCATGACGTCACGGCTTCTGATTGGTCCCGTGCCGCTCATGTGACCGCCACGTGACCAATCACAAGCCGCGACGTCATTCTCAGGTCCTAAATTCCTAGAATGAGGAGTTTAGGGCCTGAGAATGACGTCGCGGCTTGTGATTGGTCGCGTGGCGGTCACATGAGCGGCACGCGACCAATCAAAAGCCGTGACGTCATGGAAGGTCCTAAACGCGCTCATTTTAAGCAAAGCAGGCTGCCGGTTAACAGCGGTAAGGTGCAGGGGCCTCCGGAGAGGTGAGTATATACATATTTTTTATTTTAATTCTTTATTTTACACATGAATATGGTTTCAATACCGATTCCCGATACCACAAAAGTACCAAAAAGAACTCGGTATCGGAATTCCGATACCGCAAGTATCGGCCGATACCCGATACTTGCGGTATCGGAATGCTCAACACTAGTCGCTAATGTTAGTCAATGCAGAAAAAACGCATCCTGCAAGCACTTTTGCAGGCTGCGTTTTTATCGGCAAAACGACGCATTGCGACGTAATGCAGTTAGCGCCAGTGTGAAAGTAGCCTTACGCAATGTGAAGAATCCAACTTGAGCAGTGCGGTGTGGATCTGGCGCCAGGCCCTGCAGCCTTCATATGGAGGAGTCTCCTCGGGTCACAGCTCCGTCCACGTCCGCTCACTCACTCTTCTTCAGTGACGAGCGATCCCGCCCAGCAGTCATGACAGTGACCAGATGTAAACTGTCGTTCCATAGCAACAGGCTGGCGGTGCTGTCCTGCCTGTCTGGGCTGGGGAAGACACGGGCACGTCGGGCAGAGGAGCTCGATCCCAGTATCTCCCGTCAGGCACCGCAGGACAGCCCTCTGGGGTCTTGAGCCCAGACTGTGACGTGGCAGGACGCGTGTGAGGCGGAAGCTGCACTGACTGCTGAGGAGGCTGCCTTCTCCAATGTCAGGAGCTGCGCGGATGGCGGGCTGGGCCGGCTTCTCTGCGGACGAGCTCAGAAGGATGAGATCCCGGCGAGGTACAGTGCTGCAGGGCTGTGACTGTTCTCAGTCCACGGGCGTCACTGGCTTCAACAGGTTCATTACAAACTAGAAACATTTATATTGGGGATATTGCCCTAAAGGGAACCTGTCACCAGAAAAAAATGCTACTAACCCATAGCTGAACACTGCAGGGAGAAAATGATCTTTATTCTCTGCAGCAGAGTTACTGTTTTTGGGGGCAGCGGTGGCGAGAGTTCATTCACTGCTGAGTATAGAGAGCGGCGGGTGTAACCGCGGTCCTGGCTCACAGCCGGCCCTAATTCTGGGGGACGCTGACCTGCCTCTCTGTATACTGAACGGTGACGCTGTGACTGACACGGTAACGTTGCCGGGAAGAATACTTTTCATTTTCTCCCTGCATTGTTCGGCTACGCGCAGGCATTGGGCAGCATAATAACACTAACCTGCTGATTAACCCCATATTTGCAGGTTAATAGCGTTTTTCTGGTGACAGGTAACCTTTTAATGGGTTTTACCCCAAATGCTATACAATGGCAAACAAGTACTCGCCCTCCCTGGCTCTGCCACCTCCCTGCTGTTGCTCTGGTCACCATTGCAGCCCATCACTGAATTTAGCAACCCTTGTAGTCAATCTGGCCCAGTCGCTGAACTCAGTGATTGGCTGCAGCGGAGAGCTTCCACTGTGATGTCACTGCTACAGCCAAAACACTGAGACGTGAGCAGCGTCCAGAGAGGTGGTGCCGGACCTGGGGAGGATGAGTATCTGATCTGTTTATGTTAGAGCGTTTGGGATATCTACTTTACTAAAAGTGGAAAACCCCTTTACATTTGGCAAAGATGCCAGAACTGGCGTGTAACAGTTAGGCTATGTGCACACGTCAGGATTTCTTGCAGAAATTTCCTGAACAGAACCGGACATTTTCAGCAAGAAATCCACATGCGTTTTTTTCGCGATTTTTTTTTGCAGATTTTTCCGGAGGTTCCCAATGCAATAATATAGTGGGAAATCTGCAAAAAACCCGCAAAATTAATGAACATGCTGCGTTTTGTACCGCGATGCGTTTTTTGTGTGGAAAAAAACACAACATATGCATAAAAATTGCGGAATGCATTACAAATGATGAGATGCATATGTATGCGTTTTTATCGTGTTTCATAGCGAAAAATCCGGAATGTGTGCACACAGCCTTACCTGCAGGAGTGCGGCTCATTGGTGCACCTGTTTTAGTAAATGTAACATACGTCCATCCCATCACCTGTTCATTTTGGCTCATAAAGGGATGGCCTAGACACAGAGTTCATAATTCTTGTATTTGTGGCAAAATCTGCAAAGAAATTCTGCAACAAAGTACAGGGAGTGAAGATGTTTGAAAAAAGAAAAACCTTTACTAGGGCAATATGCACACATTGCAGAGTTGACTGTGAAATTTTCTGTGAAGATTCTGCATTTCTTAGCAGAAAACACAGGTTAGAATCTGTGCCTTTTTTGGTATGTGCTCACGTTGCAGATTTTTGTGCGGATTTCTTCCTTTTTTTTTTTACCCCTGCAGATTTCTATTATGGAGTGGGTGTAGAAACGCAGCAGATCTGCAAAAAGAATTGACATGGTCCTTTTTTTTAATCTGCGTTTTCCATGCAGATTTTTCTGCACCATTAGCACAGCATTATTTTTTTTTTGCCGTTGATTTACATTGTACGGTAAATCACTTGCGGATCTGTAGCGTTTTTGCGCAGAAAAAAACGCTGCAGATCTGCAGGAAATCTGCAGCGTGTGCTCATACCCTTTAGCCTTAGGAATTTTTTGTGCGGATTCTGCATCTCTTGGCAGAAAAGGCAGGTGCGGATATGACGCGTTTTTTGTGCGGATTTGCTACGGATTTACTGCGGATTTTGTGTGGATTTACTGCATTTTTTACCCCTGCGGATTTCTACAATGGAATGGGTACAAAAACGCTGCAGATCCGCACAAAAGAAGTGACATGCTACTTCTTTTAATCCGCAGCGTTTCCGCACAGAATTTTCCACACCATTAGTACAGCGTTTTTTTTCCTATTGATTTACATTGTACTGTAAATCACTGGTGGCTCTGCAGCGTTTCTGCAAGGCAAAAAACGCTGCGGATCCGCAGGAAATCCGCAACGTGTGCACATACCCTAAGGCCGGGGTCACACATGCGTGTTTTACGTACGTAAGAGCGCAAAAACTACGTACGTAAAACTCGCATTACATACGGCACAATGCTTCTCAATGGGGCTGCTCCTATTAGCCGTATATTACGGTTCAGTATTATACGGCTTTCTACGGCCGTACAAAATCGCAGCATGCTGCGTTTGTCAGCGTATTGCGCAAAAAAATCGCCAATGAAAGTCTATGGGGGCGAGAAAAATACAGATTCCACACGGACCAGCAGTGTGACTTGCGAGAAATACGCAGCGGTGTTAGTGACAAGTCGGTAATTCAATTGCCGGCTTTTTCCTTCTCCTTCACAAACCCGACAGGATATGAGACATGGTTTACATACAGTAAACCATCTCATATCCCCATTTTTTTTGCATATTCCACACTACTAATGTTAGTAGTGTGTATGTGCAAAATTTGTGCACTGTAGCTGCTAAAATAAAGGGTTAAATGGCGGAAAAAATTGGCGTGGGCTCCCGCGCAATTTTCTCCGCCAGAGTGGTAAAGCCAGTGACTGAGGGCAGATATTAATAGCCAGGAGAGGGTCCATGGTTATTGGCCCCCCCGTGGCTAAAAACATCTGCCCCCAGCCACCCCAGAAAAGGCACATCTGGAAGATGCGCCTATTCTGGCACTTGGCCACTCTCTTCCCACTCCCTGTAGCGGTGGGATATGGGGTAATGAAGGGTTAATGCCACCTTGCTATTGTAAGGTGACATTAAGCCAGATTAATAATGGAGAGGCGTCAATTATGACACCTAGCCATTATTAATCCAATTGTAGGAAAGGGTTAAAAAACACACACACACACACACACACACACACACACACACACGATTAAAAAGGATTTTAATGAAATAAACACAGCGGTTGTTGTAATAATTTATTGTTCTCGCAATCCATTTCCAGGCCCTCGCTTGGCAAAATAATAAACGCACAATATACATACCTTCTGATGTCAGATCACGTCCCACGATGTAATCCATCTGAAGGGGTTAACTAATATTACAGGCAGGAGCCCTGCTAAATGCAGCTGTGCTCGTGTCTGTAATCCCCCGGCGAATGAATGAAATGTAGGTCATTGACCTACATTTCCTTCAGTCGCGGTGATGCGCTCCCTGGTGGATGTCCTCATATGACCTGGAGCGTGGGAAAAAGTTCCCAGGCTGCAGTTCATGAGAACATCCACCAGAGAGCGCCTCACCGCGACTCAATGTAAGTACAGATCCAGCTTTCCTTTCAGCACCCGGGGATTACAGGCACGAGCGAGTGGTTTATCGCAGCTCGTGCCTGTAATATTAGTTAACCCCTTCAGATGGATTACTTCGTGGGACGTGATCTGACATCAGAAGGTATGCATCTTGTGCGTTTATTATTTTGCCAAGCGAGGGCCTGGAAATGGATTGCGAGAACAATAAATTATTACAACAACCGCTGTGTTTATTTCATTAAAATCCTTTTTAATCATGTGTGTGTGTGTTTTTTAACCCTTTCCAACAATTGGATTAATAATGGATAGGTGTCATAATTGACGCCTCTCCATTATTAATCTGGCTTAATGTCACCTTACAATAGCAAGGTGGCATTAACCCTTCATTACCCCATATCCCACCGCTACAGGGAGTGGGAAGAGAGTGGCCAAGTGCCAGAATAGGCGCATCTTCCAGATGTGCCTTTTCTGGGGTGGCTGGGGGCAGATGTTTTTAGCGACGGGGGGGCCAATAACCATGGACCCTCTCCTGGCTATTAATATCTGCCCTCAGTCACTGGCTTTACCACTCTGGCGGAGAAAATTGCGCGGGAGCCCACGCCAATTTTTTCCACCATTTAACCCTTTATTTCAGCAGCTACAGCGCCCACATTTTGCACATACACACTACTAACATTAGTAGTGTGGAATATGCAAAAAAAAAGGGGATATGAGATGGTTTACTGTATGTAAACCATGTCTCATATCCTGTCGGGTTTGTGCAGGAGAAATGAAAAGCCGGCAATTGAATTACCGGCTGTTCACAGATATCGCGCTGAATGAAATCTAAATACAGAATATATATATATATGTGTCTCAATGACATATATATATATATATATATATATATATATATATATATATATATATATATATATATATATATATATATATATATATATATATATATATATATATACTGTATATATACTGTATATATATATATATATATATATATATATATATATATATATATATATACTGTATATATGTTTTCCCGAACATTTGAGCACATAAATCCATTAGATGTCGGTTTTGCAAGCCTGCGCGAAAATCTCGCAGTACGGATGCCATACTGATTACATACGGAGGATGCCATGCGCAAAATACGCTGACACACCCTGACTACGGATCAATATTTTGGGAACATTTCTCCGTATTACGGACGTAGTACGGACGTATAATACGTGGCGTATTGTCTTACGCCAAGTGTGACCCCAGTCTAAGACACACACACAGGACTGATTCACATCAGTATTTATGCCGCACAATTTGCACCAAGAGTTAGGGGGTGTGCACACTTTGCAGATTTCCTGCAGATCTGCAGCTTTTTTTCCACGCAGAAATGCTGCAGATCTGCAAGTGATTTACAGTACAATGTAAATCAATGGCAAAAAAAATGCTGTGCTGATGGTGCGGAAAAATCTGCACGGAAAACGCAGCAGATTCAAAAAAGGACCATGTCAATTCTTTGTGCAGATCTGCGTTTCTGCACCCACTCCATAATAGAAATCTGCAGGGGTAAAAAAAGGAAGAAATAAGCACAAAAATCTGCAACGTGTGCACATACCAAAAAAAAGCGCATATTCTGACGTGCGTTTTCTGCCAAGAAATGCAGAATCTGCACAGAAAATTCCAGTCAAATCTGCAACGTGTGCACATAGCCTTAGGCTATGTGCACACACTGCGGATTACTCTGCAGATTTTTCTGGACTGATTTTGGTAAATCCGCAGGAAATCCGCACTGTGGAATTACCGCGGATTTACCGCGTCTTTTTTTGCGTTTTTTGTCCGGATTTCACCTGCAGTTTTACACCTGCGGATTCCTATTATGGAACAGGTGTAAACCGCTACGGAATCCGCACAAAGAATTGACATGCTGCGGAATAAACAGCGCTGCATTTCCGCATGTTTTTTTCCGCAGCATGTACACTGCGGATTGTGTTTTCCATAGGTTTACATGGTACTGTAAACGCATGGAAAACTGCTGCATATTTGCGCTGGGGATCCACAGCAAAATCCGCAGCGTGTGCACATACCCTTAGAGTTGTAGCAGAAATGCTGCCGATGACCCACAGGGCTTGCCCTGTACATTCATAGTAAGGGGGAATTCTCACTGCAGATCTCATTGGAGACATGACTGCAACTGAATTAGTACCATTCATCTCAATAATGGGACAGAACTTTCTGCTACAAAGCCTTTAGCCATAACAGAACATACCATAAAGTGACATCTGCTGTAAAAATCTGCAGGACAAATTGACACACAGGTAATTTAAAATTGTGTGCTTAAAGGAGTTTTCCCACTAGCAAAGTTAATTTTAAAGTTGATTTTAAACAATACATCTTGGAATAATAATTTCCTCAATTGGAAGTGTTTATACAAATTGTTCCAGTGCTCAGATAATCTTACAAATGTACTCCTGCTGTGCACTGTGTATAGCAAAGGCACATTTATAAGATTCTCAGCTCAGGAACATTTTATTTAACCCCTTAACAACCAGAGATATTTTTGGTTTTGCATTTTTGTTTTTTGCTCCTTTTTCCCAGAGCCATAACTTTTTTTAAATATTTTTTGGTTAAAATGACCATGTAAGGGCTTGTTTTTTGCAGTACGAGTTGTGCTTTTTTAACGACTCCATTGGTCTTACCATGTCGTGTACACGAAAACGGGAAAAAAATTCCAAGTGCAGTTAAATTGCAAAAAAGTGCAATCCCACAGTTTTTTGTGGTGTTTTCTTTTCACAATGTTCCATAAATGCTAAAAGTAACCTGACATTTTGATTCTCCACGTCATTATGAGTTCCTGGACATCAAACATGTCTAGGTTCTTTATTTAAGTGTGCGGAAAAATTCCAACGTTTGTTAAAAAAAAAAAAAAAAAAAATTGCACCATTTTCCATTACGTCCCTCAGGACAGCACCATGGAGGACGTCCTTCCTTGACCTATAGCGGGACAGGATCACAGAAGGTTTAAAGGACCCTCCCACCTCCACCCTCCAGTGTTTTTACCTGTCCCTACAGGGACGGACGTATGGGAGGTTGCTCCTAGAGCGAAGATAGGGGGAAGAGAATCCACAGGCTATCAAGTGGTCCGTGGCCGACACCTAACTGGGTAGAGGTCCCTCAGCTACCAGTGCTGTACCAGATGGACTCAGAGTTTGGGGGTCTCAACCTTCCCTTTTCCTGGTCAGACGGACCGTGGCCGACTCCTCTTTGAGAGGTTCCTCAGCCAACAGTCAGCCTGTGCAATGGGCTTAGGGGGATCGTGCGGCAGGTCCAATCCTTCCCCCTGTCAAGTAGCCCAGGGTGGAAACTCCCCGGTGGGGAGTCCCTCAGCCCCAGAGACCAGTTGAGCGGACGGACTCCTGGGTAGAGCCGCTTCCTCCCTGTGGGGGGCTCTCGGTTCGGACGCCGACTGGCAAAACACCGCTAGTCCCGAAAGTTGTGTGGTGGAGAAGTCCATTGTGCTTCTGGTGACGTCAGAAAGGGGCACCGGAACATAGGATCGGCGTGCGTTCTTCGATGGAACACGGAAGGGGGCACAGGCAGTAATGCAGCATTCCTGACGGGACGCCGCTTCCTTCCACGGTAGGCTCTCGGCGTTACCAGCTCCCCCTGTCTTCTAGCAGGTATGGAGCCAGCACAGGTGAGTGCATGGTTTAATGTTGCATTGATGGTCTGGGCCTCTGGGCTGACTCTAGTCTCATGCCTTTGTGCCAAAGCTGTACCTGGAACCCATTTACAGCTAGGCCTTGGACCTCTAGGCTATGGTAGGGCCATATGTCCAGGCTACATCTCATGACTGGACTTCAGTTAGTTGCAGGTCTTGTCTGCACAGAGCCTTATGATTGGGCTTCATAGTGACTTTTTGGAAGCATGCTTTCCATTTTCTGGTTCAATAAGCAAGTGTTTCACTTTTCTTTGCAACCTAACTACTCCGTCCATAGGAGGTCACAAGGTGTTAATTCAGCACATTGTCTCCATGAAGACTGCCCTCCAGCTGCTGCTCATTAATTAGCCTTTGGGTGGAGTCAGTCTGACAAATAAGATGTACTGTTCTGAGTGGAGATTTATCTGGAACTCTGATAGATGGCTCTTTTGCTTAAAAGTGTAAGTCATACTGCTTCTATGCATCAGATTGAGTGCCTCCGTGCATAATACTGCATAATAGTGCCTCCGTGCATAATACTGCATAATAGTGCCTCCGGGCATAATACTGCATAATAGTGCCTCCGTGCATAATACTGCATAATAGTGCCTCCGTGCATAATACTGCATAATAGTGCCTCCGTGCATAATTCTGCATCATAGTGCCTCTATGCATCAGATTGAGTGCCTTCGTGCATAATACTGCATAATACTGCTTATGCATCATATTGCGTGCCTCCGTGCATCATACTGCATCATAGTACCTCCATGCATCATATTGAGTGCCTCTGTGCATGATACTGCATCATTGTACCTCTATGCATCATATTGAGTGCCTCTGTGCATGATACTGCATCATAGTGCCTCTATGCATCATATTGAGTGCCTCTATGCATAATACTGCATCATAGTGCATCTATGCATCATATTGAGTGCCTCTGTGGCATCATACTGTTTCATATTGCCTTTGTGCATCAGATTGCTTCATAGTTCCTATATGCATCATAGCGCTTCATAAATTGCTTCATGTATCATATTGCATTGTATTGCTTCATGGTTCCTATATGCATCATAGTGCTTCATATTGCCTTTGTGCATCATATTGCATCATGGTTCCTTTATGCATCGAGTGCTTCATATTGCCTTTCTGCATCTTATTGCATCATAATGCTTCATGATTCCTATATGCATTATAGCGCTTCATAGGGACTTCATGTATCATATTGCATCATACTGCTTCATGGTTCCTATATGCATCATAATGCTCATATTGCCTTTATGCATCATATTGCTTCAAGGTTCATATATGCATCATAGTGCTTCATATTGCCTTTGTGCATTATATTACAGCATATTGCTTCATAGCTCCTATATGCATCAGAGTGCTTCATTGTTCCTATATGCACCATAGCGCTTTATAGTTACTTCACATTTTTGTCTTGGGCCTCAACTCTGGATATGGAGTCCTTGTGTTTTGGACCCAGATCCAGCTTCTGCTACTTCATTCTTTACAACAGGGCTTAGGGTACCGTCACACAGTGCCATTTTCATCGCTACGACGGCACGATTCGTGACGTTCTAGCGATATCGTTACGATATCGTTGTGTCTGACACGCTACTGCGATCCGGATCCCCGCTGAGAATCGTACGTTGTAGCAGATCGTTTGTAACTTTCTTTCGTCGTCTAGTGTCCCTCTGTGGCGGCGTGATTGCATCATGTGACACAGGTTGTATACGATGTGCGCACAGTAACCAACGGCTTCTACATCGCAAATACGTCATGAAATTATCGCTCCAGCGCCGTGTATTGCAACGTGTGACCGCAGTCTACGACGCTGGAGCGATAATCATACGACGCTGCAACGTCACGAATCGTGCCGTCGTTGCGATGAAAATGGCACTGTGTGACGGTACCCTTAGTCAAGCAAACATGCTTGAATTGGCTTAGTAAAATCTGCATTTCTTCTGTTTGGAACAGATCTCTCAGGTAGATTCTACTTTGAGTGCTAAAGGCAAGTCTATTACATAATTAGCTTTAAAAGATGACATATGTAATTTTGGTACATCCTATGAAAGGACATACTACTGTCCTGGGAGCAGAAAATGCCACGAGTTGAAAGAAGGGACTCCTTCAGCCTTGGAATGCTTTGCCTTAAGGTACCGTTACACTAAGTGACTTACCAACGATCACGGCCAGCGATCGTGATCGTTGGTAAGTCGTTGTGTGGTCGCTGGGGAGCTGTCACACAGACAGCTCTCTCCAGCGACCAACGATCAGGGGAACGACTTCGGCATCGTTGAAACTGTCTTCAACGATGCCGAAGTCCCCCTGCAGCACCCGGATAACCAGGGTAAACATCGGGTTACTAAGTGCAGGGCCGCGCTTAGTAACCCGATATTTACCCTGGTTACCATTGTAAAAGTAAAAAAAAACCACTACATACTCACCTTCAGATGTCTGTCACGTCCCCCGGCGTCCACGCGCTGCTGCAGAGAGCTTTCCCTGCACTGAATGTGTCAGCGGCGCCGGCAGTAACAGCGGTGACGTCACCGCTGTGCTCTGCTTTACGGCTGGCGCTCACACAGTCAGTGCAGGGAAAGCTCCCTGCAGCAGTGCGTGGACGCCGGGGGACGTGACAGACATCTGAAGGTGAGTATGTAGTGGTTTTTTTTTACTTTTACAATGGTAGCCAGGGTAAATATCGGGTTACTAAGCGCGGCCCTGCACTTAGTAACCCGATGTTTACCCTGGTTACAAGTGAACAAATGGCTGGATCGGTGTCACACACCGATCCAGCGATGACAGCGGGTGAGCAGCGACGAAATAAAGGTCTGGACTTCTAGCTCCAACCAGCGGTATCACAGCAGGATCCAGATCGCTGCTGCGTGTCAAACACAACGAGATCGCTATCCAGGACGCTGCAACGTCACTGCAACGTCACGGATCGTTGTCGTTCTCATTGAGTGTGACGGTACCTTTAACCCCTTCACCCCAAAGCCTGTTTTCACCTAAGTGACACGGCCAATTTTTAGAATTCTGACCACTGTCACTTTATGAGGTCATAACTCTAAAACGCTTCAACGGATCCTGGTGATTCTGACATTGTTTTCTCGTGACATATTGTACTTCATGATAGTGGTAAAACTTCTTCGATATGACTTGCATTTATTTGTGAAAAAAACAAAAATTTGTCAAATTATGAAAATTTAGCAATTTTCAAATTTTAGTTTTTATGCCCTTAAATTAGAGAGTTATATCTCCTAATATAGTTAATAAACAACATTTCTCACATGTCTGCTTTACATCAGCACAATTTTGGAAACATAATTTTTTTTTGTTAGGGAGTTATAAGGGTTAAAAGTTGACCAGTGATTTCTCATTTTTGCAACAAAATTTGCGAAACCATTTTTTTTAGGGACCACCTCACACTTGAAGTGACTTTGAGGGGTCTATATGACAGAATGCCCAAAAGTGACACCATTCTAAAAACTGCACCTCTCCTCAAGGTACTCAAAACCATATTCAAAAAGTTTATTAACCCTTCAGGTGCTTCACAGGAATTTTTGGAATGTTTAAAAAAAATTGAACATTCAACTTTTTTTTTCACAAATTTTTTACTTCAGATCCAATTTGTTTTATTTTCCCAAGGGTAACAGGAGAAATTGGATCAAAAAAGTCGTTGTACAATTTGTCCTGAGTACGCCGATACCCCACATGTTGGGGTAAACCATTGATTGGGCACATTGCAGAGCTTGGAAGGGAAGGCGCGCCATTTGACTTTTCAATGCAAGATTTGCTGGAATTGAGATCGGAACCCATGTCGTGTTTGGAGAGCCCCTGACGTGCCTAAACAGTGGAAACCCCCACAAGTGACAACATTTTGGAAAGAAGACCCCCTAAGGAACTTATCTAGATGTGTGGTGAGCACTTTTAACCCCCAATTGTTTCACTAAAGTTTAGAATGTAGCGCTGTGAAAATTAAAAAATAATTTTTTCTTTCCACAAAATGATGTTTTAGCCCGCAATTTTTTTTCCCAAGGGTAACAGGAGAAATTGGACCACAAAAGTTATTGTCCAATTTTTCCTGAGTACGCTGATACCCCATACATTGGGGGGAACCACTGTTTGGGCGCACGGCAGAGCTCGGAAGGGAAGGAGCGCCGTTTGAAATGCAGACTTAGATGGATTGGTCTGCAGGTGTCATGTTGCATTTGCAGAGCCCCTGATGTACCTAAACAGTAGAAACCCCCCACAAGTGACCCCATATTGGAAACTAGACCCCCCCAGGGAACTTATCTAGATGTTGGTTCAAAGTTCTCACAACACAAGTGTTTCACTACAGTTTATCTCGCAGAGCCGTGAAAATAATTTTTTTTTTTTTCCACGAAAATGATGTTTTAGCCCCCACGTTTTTATTTTCCCAAGGTTAACAGGACAAATTGGACCCCAAAAGTTGTTGTCCAACTTGTCCTGAGAACGCTGATACCCCATATGTTGGGGGGAACCACTGTTAGGGCGCACAGGAGAACTCGGAAGGGAAGGAGCACTGTTTTAGTTTTTCAAAGCAGAATTGGCTGGAATTGAGATCGGACTCCATGTCGCGTTTGGAGAGCCCCTGATGTGCCTAAACAGTGAAAACTCCCCAATTCTAACTGAAACCCTAACCCTAGCCCTAACCCCAGCCCTAACCCTAGCTCTAACCCCAACCCTAGCCCTAACCCTAGTCCTAACCCTAGCGCTACTTTCACACTAGCGTTTTTTTGCATACGTCGCAATGTGTCGTTTTGGCGAAAAAACGCATCCTGCAATGTCATCTGCAGGATGCGTTTTTTCCCCATAGACTAACATTAGCGACGCATTGCGACGTATTGACACACGTCGCAACCGTCGTGCGACGGTTGCGTCGTGTTGTGGCGGACCGCCGGCAGCAAAAAACGTTACATGTAACTTTTTTTGTGCCGACGGTCCACCATTTCCGACCGCGCATGCGCGGCTGGAACTCCGCCCCCACCTCCCCGCACTTCACAATGGGGCAGCGGATGCGTGGAAAAACAGCATCCACTGCCCCCGTTGTGCGGCGCTTGCACAGTATGCGTTGGTATGTCAGGCCGACGCAGCGCGACGGCCCCGTACCGACGCTAGTGTGAAAGTAGCCTAACAGGAAAATGGAAATAAATATATTTTTGAAAATTTTATTATTTTTCCCTAACTAAGGGGGTGATGAAGGGGGATTTGATTTACTTTTATAGCGGATTTTTATGGTTGGCAGCCGTCACACACTAAAAGACGCTTTTTATTGCAAAAAATAGTTTTTGCATCAACACATTTTGAGAGCTATAATTTTTCCATATTTTGGTCCACAGAGTCATGTGAGATCTTGTTTTTTGCGGGACGAGTTGACGTTTTTATTGGTACCATTTTCGGGCACATGACATTTTTTGATCGCTTTTTATTCCGATTTTTGGGAGGCGGAATGAACAAAAACCAGCAATTCCTGAAATTCTTTTAGGGGGGCGTTTATACCGTTCCGCGTTTGGTAAAAAGGATAAAGCAGTTTTATTCTTCGGGTCAGTACGATTACAGCGATACCTCATTTATGTAATTTTTTTATGTTTTGGCGCTTTTACACAATAAAAACTATTTTATATAAAAAAATAATTGTTTTTGCATCCCTTTATTCTGAGAGCTGTAACTTTTTTATTTTTCTGCTGATGATGCTGTATGGCGGCTTTTTTTTTGCGGGACAAGATGATGTTTTCAGCGGTACCATGGTTATTTATATCAGTCTTTTTGATCGCGTGTTATTCCACTTTTTGTTTGGCGGTATGAGAATAAAGCGTTGTTTTTTGCCTCGTTTTTTTTTTTTTTTTACGGTGTTCACTGAAGGGGTTAACTAGTGATATAGTTTTATAGATGGGGTCGTTACGGACGCGGCGATACCAAATATGTGTACTTTTATTGTGTGATTTTTTTTTTTTAAATTTAGATAAAGAAATGTATTTATGGGAATATTTTTTTTTTTTCTTTATTTAGGAATTTTTTTTTAATTTTTTTTTTTACACATGTGGAAATTTTTTTTTTTACTTTGTCCCGGGGGGGGGGGACATCACAGATCGGTGATCTGACAGTGTGCACAGCACTCTGTCAGATCACCGATCTGACAGGGACATTGCAGAGGCTTGCCGGCGCCTGCTATGAGGAATTCTCAGCAGACGCCGACAAGCAGGGTCATCTCATGACCCGGAAGGAGTCCCGCGGCCATCTTGGATTCGGGGACTCCTTCCAGGTCACCGGAGCAGCGCGATCTCATCGCGCTGCTCCGGTGGGAGAGCGCAGGGAGCCCCCGTCCCTGCGCGATCCCCCTCTATGCCGCTGTCACTATTGACAGCGGCATCAGAGGGGTTAAATGCCCGCGATCGGCGATAGCGCCGATCGTGGGCATTGCTGCGGGGTGTCAGCTGTCATATACAGCTGACACCCGCACCCGATCACCGCGGCGCTCAGCGTGAGATCGCGGTGATCGGGGCGCCGTACTAGTACTGCGGCTGGCACTAATGCAGTGCCGGCAGCGCAGTACTAGTACGGCGCATGTCGGGAAGGGGTTAAGATATTAGGACTATCTACAATTTGCATAGTTTTGGGGGCACCCTCAGGGCACGTTTGTTCAGAGCGGCCTATCACGTTCCCTAATCAGTCATTTTATGTTTGTGTGTGTGTGTGTGTGTGTGTGTGTGTGTGTGTGTGTGTGTGTGTGTGTAGCCCATTCACTATCTCCATCTATCCCCACCCCCTGAAGATGGCTGTGCCATCATTGTAAATAAAACATTGTTGATACACACCTGTACTTTGTATCTTCCCTGCCTCATTGTAGAGTGTAAGCTCTCAGGAGCAAGGTGGGTTTATTTTGTTTTAATTATTACGGTATATGGTTGTTACTTATGACTGTTGTGTTTGGGACTGTCAAACTGTAAAGCGCTGCGGAATATGTGGACACTATATGGATGGAAGTTTATTATTGTTGTTATTATTAATCCTTCCCAAACTCCACATTCGGCAATCAGATAGACAGACAGTTTCTTGTCCCATAAGTCTGTTGCGGTTTGTTTTCCAGGGACATCAGCACTGCCTTTTGTACCTTGTGGTGAAGCAGCAGCACTGTCGTGTGGCAGAGGATCCCATACAGCTCATACGGCTTTTACAGCAGTCTCGGCTCCTAAGATAAATGAAACTGTATCCAGGGCTCTAACTATTAAGACCCCATAGTTTCACTGCCTCACAGTAGATAATCTCCCGCTGTGATGAGGAAGAAACCTACTTTTTCTCTAGCCATGGAATATGGTTACTCCCACAATGGCAGTCTGGTTGTATAAAGATTCCTGAGAAGATTGCCTCTTGGGATATGTATGTGCATAATATGCATATACGGACAAATAAGTTGACATACTTATAATGTCTGGACTAATGACTCGTATAAATGCAGTTCCAAATAATTTCAAGTGTCTGAAGATTTTTACTTCCACCACCACCTTCATTGATTCAGAGTCCGGACTCCCCGAGTCTAACATCAAGTAAAACAGGAGTGATGATCCACATTTCTCTTTCAGCGCTTCTAATGAGAAGCCCGACTTTGGTAATGGCAGGAGATATTACCTGCCGGATGGTGTATTCCTTAGTTTCAATAATATATAACCCTTCTTGGGGTTAGACATCTAAGGATTTGGAATAGACGTGATCTCCTGGATGAGTAATGTGCGTACATCCCAATGCTGTGCCACATTATCCATGTACTAACTGTTATTGGTTTGATATTCCCGCAATCCAGGACCTCTGTCCTGCAGGTCTCCTTGTAGTACCGTAAGCTGGTCTATAACCAAGGCTTAACCTGAGCCCAGAAGGACCGATGAAGGAACAATCCTGGGTTATAAGCACATCCAGCTTATTATTGGTCAGTACAGTCCTCATTGTGTGGTGGCTGTGACTTTCACCATATTTTGCTGGGCAATAAGGTTTTCTAACCCTATTCTGGGGCTGCGATGTCTATAAGTATCTATCACAATAAATAACTTGCTTGGTTCATTATTGGTATTGGAGTACAATGGGTGAATTTCCCTCTCTGCTCCTGATGCTTATTTCATTTACCACATTCATACTGAAATTGGCCATTATAGATGTATGCCAGGCACTCACTACGGTGATTTTCTTTGCGGATCTCTTTAGATATCTATGGTTTTTCTGATCTTTCAGATCCTTTATATATTTAGTCTGGTTTTTGCCTGGGACTTTGATTCCTGGGCTTCTGTACCCACCCTGGGAGAGTTGCTTTGGTATTCTCCATGGTGCTGTCCTGAGGGACGTAATGGAAAAAGGGAAATTAGACTTACCGGTAATTCCATTTCCAGTTAGTCCCTCAGGACAGCACCCATAGTTCCCTCCCTTATGTTTCTGTTTTAGGATTGTTCGGGATTAATCTACCGGCAGATCGTTCGTCCTTCGGGTCACCATGGCTCGAAATTAAGATGAAGCAGTTTAATGGTTATTACAGACATGTTTGTAAGGGCACGTTTAGACCATTTATTTCCATCCTTCGGTGGTACTTTCAAAGAACACTGGAGGGTGTAGGTGGGAGGGTCCTTTAAACCTCTCTGTGATCCTGTCCCGCTATAGGTCAAGGAAGGACGTCCTCCATGGTGCTGTCCTGAGGGACTAACTGGAAATGGAATTACCGGTAAGTCTAATTTCCCTTTTTCTGATACCTGTAGCGTCTCCATTTTTCATGATCTCGGGTTTGGTGAGGGCTTATTTTTTGCATGCCGAGCTGTTGTTTTTAATGATCTAATTTTGGTGTAGATATGATCTTTTGATCGCCAGTTATTGCATTTTAATACAATGTTAATGCAACCAAAAAAGGTAATTCTGGCGTTTTTAATTTTTTTCTCGTTACGCAGTTTAGTGACCGGGTTAATTTTTTTTCAATATTGATGGGGCGATTCGGAACACGGCGATACCAAATACCGTATGTGTCTTGAATTTTTTTTTTTTTTTTTTAATGGGGCGAAAGATGAGTGATTTGAACTTTTATATTTTTTTAATTTTAACTTTTTTTTTTTGCAAGCTTCAATAGTCTCCATGAGAGACTAGAAGCTGCACTTGTCTGATCGGCTCTGCTTCATACAGGCAATGATCACAAATGGGTGGATTTCCGGTGCGATTGCCAGAAGCGCATGTTAAATGCCGCTGTCAGTTTGACAGCGGCATTTAATGGTTATTAGAGGCGAGTGAATCGCGATTCCACCTGCAGCTGTTCTGGGCACATGTCAGCTGTTCAAAACAACTGACATGTGCCGGGAAAGATGTGAGGTCACCGCCTGAGCCCACATCCAAGGGAGTAGTAAGGCAAACTGGCATAAGTAAAGGCCCCGTCACACTTAGCGACGCTAAAGCGATCCCGACAACGATACGACCTGTCAGGGATCGTTGCTGTGTCGCTATGTGGTCGCTGGTGAGATGTCAAACAGTGAGATCTTCCCAACGACGCAGCAGCGATGCGGCGACCTGTAGCGACCTGTACAACGATGTTGTTGGTCGTTGTGACCCTGTCACATGGCAGCTATTATGACGATTCAGACCTCGATGAGGGACGTCCTGTGTGACGTTGTAGTCACACAGGCGTGCATTTGCGTTGCCTTTTCCGTGCCCATTCAGTTCCGATTGGTGGTCGCTACTGCGTTCTGATTGGTGGCGGCCTTGCCTTATGAGGCGACACATGTCGCCTTCTGTTGAAGGCATGACCGCCAATCAGAACGCAGTAGCGACCACCAATCGAAGCGGAGGGGTGCGTAAAAGGCAACGCAAATGCACGCCTATGTGTCGGTGTCTGAGTCGTCAACGAGGTCGTTGGTAAGGTGTCAAACACAGCGATGTGTGCTACCCAGCGGGACGATCAAAAAAAAAGGTCCAGGCCATTCCGACACGACCAGCGATCTCACAGCAGGGGCCTGGTCGCTGCTACGTGTCAAACATAGCGAGATCGCTACTGAGGTCGCTGTTGCGTCACAAAACTTGTGACTCAGCAGCGATCTCGCTAGCGACCTCGCTTAGTGTGACGGGGGCTTAAGAGCACACAATAGGGTTTTAAATGTTTAAAACAACACATAAACCAACATGGATCTGCTCACCTGTTGGTGTTGCAACAAAGCAACATGTAATAAACGCATGTACCAGCTGCTGCAAGACACGAGTCCAAAGGACGTAGAGAAAGAACATATCCATGTAAAGTGTCACTGGATGCACTGCTGAAAATTTTATTAAGCGAATATTATCAGGTTTACAAAATCAACGCGTTTCGAGGTCAGCACAGGTCTGGTTTTTGTCCTGATGAAGGGGTCCTGTGCTGACCTCAAAATATGTTGACTTTGTAAACCTGTTAAAATAAAGTTTCTAAGGATATTATTAATTTCATTCTATTATCAGCAGCGCATCCAGTGACACTTCACCTGGATATGTTCTTTCACATTAAAGGGAGGGAGTCCGACATCGGCGTACATTTACGCCCGATGTCGGAAAAGGTTTAAACACATCCAATTGTCGAAACTATTATTATTTCAAGATCTATGGCTTAAAATTAACTTTGTTCATGGGAAAACCTCTTGACCCCGAAGCCTGTTTTCACCTTCATGACCAAGCCAAATTTTACAATTCTGGCCACTGTCACTTTGAGGTAATAACTCTGGAGCGCTTTTACGGATCCTGCTGATTCTGAGACTGTTTTCTTGTGACATATTGTACTTCATGTTAGGCTGGTTTCATACATCAGTGTCTCCGGTACGTGTGGTGACAGTTTTTACATTTACTGGAGACACTGACACACGTAGACCCATTCAAATGATTGGGTCTGTGCACATATCTTTGTTTTTTCACGGATCTTGTATCCGAGTGACACACGTAGACATGTCTGTTTTTGTGCAGCTGCATGGATCACACAGACCCATTCAAGTCAATGAGTCAGTGTAAACACGAACCGCACACGGATGTCGGCCGTGTGATGCATCAGTATCACATGGACGGCCAATGGGGAACAAGCGGTACAGTAAGTCATGCTCCCCAGTGGCTGGAGCTGAAGCCGGTTCTCGTCTTTCTCCCCTGCTCTGCCGGTGATCGCAGAGGAGAATGATGTCCAGGCGATGACAGCAGGTGGGGGCTTTTGGGACTCTTACCCCATCATCCGACACCTGCTGCCTCTAATAACAGTGACAGCAGGAGCGAAGATGGGGGTATTCCACAGCCGCAGCCTGCGATCTAACTAAATAAATAAATGAATGAAAAACCCGACTTGGGTTCCCCCCCCCCCCCCCCCTGTTTTCTTGAATCAACCAGGCAAAACTCACAGCTGGGGGCTTCAACCCCCAGCTGTCAGCTTCAGCAAGCTTGGTTATCAAGAATGGAGGGGTCCTCACTCTGTTTTTTTAATTATTTAAATAACTAAAATTAATGAATAACAAAAATAAAAATACTAGGCCTAGATAACTGGCACTTCCAATATTAACACATCCCATAAATAAACACGGAAGCAAACGCCAAAATGAATAAAGACTATAGAAATTTTATTTCAACATCAACTTGCATAACACTAAAATCAATACATATATAAAAAGGGAATGCAGACGCAAAAAAAGCAAACAAAATGCATGTATCAAATGTACAAACTGGGTCAATAAGGCTAAGATGAAGATTTGTCAATCTGGGTACCTATACCCCGTAAATTTATATATATCCATGAGAAGATAATCTTAAAAAGACCCAATATATAATTAAATACGCCTCATACATAAATTAAATTCCTTATTCAATATATGATATATATAGCCCAAAACCATTTATTTCAACAAAGTGCATATAGTATTTTTCAAAATCCATGTATATATCATGTACTAGCCATGAATTATATATAAATAATTAAATACCAGTGCAGCAGTGTGCCTATTCTATACCATCAAATCTACACAAAGGAAGTGTATACATATATAATTAATTTAAATATCCAAATATATTACCGTATTTTTCGGACTATAAGACGCACCAGACCATAAGGCGCACCCCAAATTTGGGGTGAAAATTGCAGAAAAAAAGATTTTTTATAAGATGGGGGTCCGTCTTATTGTCCGAATTTACAGTATCTTACCTGAGGGCTGGCGGTGGCAGAGCAGGGTCACAGGAGGCATGGTGTCGGCAGAGGTGGGGTGATGCGGTACGGCGTGCACCTGAGCAGGGTCCCTTCCTGCTTAGGTGGGCAACGCCACGGCCTGGTGTCCATGGGAGGGTTGCAGCAGTGGTTACCGGCAGAGGTGCTGGGATGAGGAGGTGCTGGGATGAGGAGGTGCTGGGATGAGGAGGTGCTGGGATGAGGAGGTGCTGGGATGAGGCGCAGTGAGAGGTATGGCGTCAGAGGGGTCCCTTTCCCCGGTGAGGTGATGCAGCAGCCCGGTAAGCAGCAGAGCCGGGTGAATACTGTTGTTAGCGGTGGTGGCGGCCATCTTCCCGAGGCCGCGGGTGCGCAGATGAAGCGCTCTGCTTCCCGGGGCTTCAGGAAAATGGCCGCGGGATGCCGCGCGTGCGCAGATGGAGATCGTGGCGGCCATTTTCCTGAAGCCACGAACTTCAGAAAAATGGCCGCCGCGATCCCCATCTGTGCACGCACGGCATCCCGCGGCCATTTTCCTGAAGCCCCGGGAAGCAGAGCGCTCCATCTGCGCACGCGCGGCCTCCGGAAGATGACCGCCACCACCGCTAACAACAGGATTCACCCGGCTCTGCTGCTTACCGGGCTGCTGCATCACCTCACCGGGGAAAGGGACCCCGCTCACTGCGCCTCCTCATCCCCGCACGTCTGCCGCCGCACCTCTGCCACCACACCTCTGCCGCCACAGTAAGCCTGCATTGCGACTATTAGACGCACCCCCCATTTTCCCCCCTTTTTTTGGGGGGAAAAAGTGCGTCTTGTAGTCCGAAAAATACGGTAATTGCAGTGAATAGGGATAAATACATAGGGATCCAAAAATAAAGTGCCAAGTGCTTAACTAAATACACAGATGAACAGATTTAATTATGTGGCATACTCTACACCAGTGTGCATTGCTGAGTGCCAGTTAATCTAAAGTCTCCTGCAGTGGAGGTTTATGTTTGTATTTAAATAAGTATCCGAATTAAATGCAATGACTAGATATATACACAAATCCAAACTTAAAGTGCCAAGTGCTTAAAGATTACACTGATGAACAGGTTCTAACTATATAACATACTAGCACACATATTAGACACGATAACCCCCCAGGAAGAAGCTATCGTGAAACGCGTGTCGGGGTTCAGCCAGCATACACAGGTCATGTATCATGTCTTTTTTTTTTCAGCCTTTTCCTTGCTCTTAATTTGTGTGCTAGTATGTTATATAGTTAGAACCTGTTCATCAGTGTAATAATTAAGCACTTGGCACTTTTAAGTTTGGATTTGTGTATATATCTAGTCATTGCATTTAATTCGGATACTTATTTAAATACAATTGTACACCTCCACTGCAGGAGACTAGATTTAATGGCACTCAGCAATGCACACTGGTGTAGAGTATGCCACATAATTAAATCTGTTCATCTGTGTATTTAATTAAAGGGAAGGTGCCACCAGTTTTCTTGTAGTTTGTTTTTTTGTGAAATTAAGCTTAAAATAGTAAATAAAATGTATTAATGCAATGTTTGCACTGTTTGCAAACATTTCTATATGAAAAATATATATTTTCTTACAATTATATATATTTACCACTAGGGGGAGCATTTTCCGTTTTAGACCTCAAGCAGCTATAGTGAGACTTACCAGCTTTACTGTTAGCTGGAAAACTGGGGCAGTAACTGCTGACATCACCATTTCCCTCCCCCTTTGGGTGGTCTAATATCCCTGGGGCAGAATGAAGAGCAGCATCACAGGGCAGAGACATTTTGTGTGTGACTGCCCTGTGATCTGCTATCACCAGCAGTTACTGCATTAGAAGCACAGCTTGTTTACAGAGGAGCAGAGCACAGTGGACTCGGCAGCATGGTGGACTGGAGGAAGAGTGAAGACATTTTGTGTATATGGAGCTGCATTATCTGAGTGCAGCTGTCTGTGACTCATCCATCAGTAAGATAAGAAGGAGATCCAGGTCTGCAGTGAATGGCCAGTCATTGTGGAGGGAGATACATTGGTATGGCTGAGAGAGACTGATGGGAGAGCGAGACATGTAGAATGATGAGTGAGACACATATGGAGCATGATGGGGAGAGAGATACACATGGAACAGCAGGGGTGAGACACTTGGAGCGTGATGGGGAGAGAGATACACTTGGAGCGTGATGGGGAGAGAGATACACATGGAATAGCGGGGGTGAGACACATGGAGCATGATGGGGAGAGAGATACACATGGAATAGCAGGGGTGAGACACATGGAGCGTGATGGGGAGAGAGATACACATGGAATAGCAGGGGTGAGACACATGGAGCACGATGGGGAGAGAGATACACATGGAATAGCAGGGGTGAGACACATGAAGCGTGATGGGGAGAGATACACATGGAATAGCAGGGGTGAAACGCATGGAGCGTGATGGGGAGAGAGATACACATGGAATAGCAGGGGTGAGACACATGGAGCACGATGGGGAGAGAGATACACATGGAATAGCAGGGGTGAGACACATGGAGCGTGATGGGGAGAGATACACATGGAATAGGAGGGGTGAGACACATGGAGCGTGATGGGGAGAGATACACATGAAACAGCAGAGGTGAGACATATGGAGCATGATGGAGAGAGATACACATGGAATAGCAGGGTTAGACACTTGGATGATTTTGATGCGTTTCTGCAGTGTTTTTGGATGTGCGGAATTGCATCAGATCCGCAGTGTAGTGCACAACCAATGTTAGTCAATGGGAAATTGAGAATTGTTGTGCACGTGCTGCGGAAAAATACGCGCGGATTCGCAGCGTTTTATTTTCCGCAGCATGTCAATTCTTTTTGCAGGTCTGTAGCGTTTCTAAGCTAATTGACTACCATTGAGTTAGGCAAATCCGCAGCAAAACTGCAGGTGTAAAAATCCATGGTTTTGCTGCGGAGTTGCATGCGATAAATGCTGCAGATAGGGAGGAGGAAGAGTGTGTGGGCGGAGACTGTGTGAACTGTGAATATGTGCGTGTCTGTGTGCGGGTGTCCGTGTGTATCTGCGTGTGTGCGTGTGTATCTGCGGGAACAGGGAGTATACTGCTGGTTTATTTATTTTATTTTTTTTCAGGAGATTGAGGGCGTTGCATGGATTAGCTGACTAATAAAGATGAGAAACTGTTGTGTTTTATTTAATTAAAATACTTTATTCTTGCTATGTGTTTATTTAACCCCTTAACAACTATAGGATTAGTAATGGATAGGTGTCTTATTGACGCCTCCCCATTACTAAGCCGGCTTGATGTCACCTTATAATGCAAAGGTTACATTAACCCCACAAATATTACCCATATGACACCTCTACACGGTAGTGGGAAGGCTAAGTGATGGAATTGGCACATCTTATAGATGCGCCATTTCAGGGGTGGCTTTGAGCTGGTGTTTGTAGCCGGGGAAGGGGGGGGTGCAATATCCATGGCCCCTTCTTAGGCTATTAACATCAGCCCGCAGCTGTCTGCATAGCCTTTTCTGGTTATTAATTATAGGGGGACCCCACACCGCTTTTTTGGGGGGGTCCCCCTATTTTAATAGCCAGTAAAGGCTAAATATACAGCTGTGGGCTGATATTCATAGCCTGGAAAGATCCATGGGCATTAACCCCTTCCTAGGCTATAAACATCATATAGTTCTCACATAATACCGCCATATAGATAACACATAATGGCGCCATATAGTTCTCATATAATACCATCATATAGATCACACATACCGCCATAGTGTTCTCATATAATACCGCCATATAGATCACACATAATACCGTTATATAGATCACACATAATACTTGTCCGCATCAAGTGTGGTCTATATGACAGTACTATGTAAAAAATATATATGGTGGCATCATGTGTGATCTATATGGCAGTCTTATGTAATAAGTATATATGGCGGTATAATGTGTGGTCTTTATGGGAGTATTATGTGATAAATAGATATGGCAGCATTATGCGTGATCCATATGGCAGTGTGCTGGTCTATGGGGGGTCACAGAGAGAGATATGCGGTGGAGGGAGCACAGAGTATTTCAGGAGAGCAGTGTGCTGGTCTATGGGGGGAGTGTGCTCACGCTGACGCTCACACGCTGACACACACTCACAACTATATACTTAGCCTTTACTGGCTATTAAAATGCGGGACCCCAAACAAAAAAATTACTTTGATGACACCTTTCTATTGTCAGGTGACATCAAACCCACAGCTTAGTAATGGAGAAGCGTATATAAGACACCTATCCATTACTAATCCTATAGTTGTATTGTAAATAAAGACACAGCCAGAATAAAGTCCTTTCTTAATCTTAATTAAACCATACATACCGAACGCATAATCCCCGAATCCCTCGTCTCCTGCAACAAAAATAAAATAAACCACAAATATTCCTCACCTACCCACTGAGAAGATAATCCATAATGTCCCACGACGATCCTGATCACTTTAAGAGCAGTCACATCAGTGATATGACTGCTCTCAAAGACAGCCTGCGATAGACTGACAGGATGAGATCGCTCCCTGCAGTGGATCACTGCGCCGCCATGAGTATAATGTTTTTTTATTTTTATGTGAATGTGTATGTAATGTAACTTTTTTTTTTTTTTTTTTAAACTGTGAGCACAGGTAGTGGCAGATGATACTACTCTCCCATCAGACATAGCCCAATGGGAGCAGTAGTCTCATCGGTCTGCGCCTGCTTTTTTACCGCAGGTGACCGCTGCAGGTCACAGTCAGCTGCGGAATCACGCTGACATCTGGCAGCATGATCCCGCAGCGCTGTGACCGACAGTACCGGTGGTAGCATTACCGCAGGTGACAGTCACAGCTGTGGGGGTCATGCTGACATGTGACAGCATGACCCCCGCAGCTCCTGTTATCGCATGCACTGAGCTGTGTGTGCAATGGGGAAAGACATGCAGGGGGAGAGGAGTGAATAGGAGGGAGAGCGACCCATGGGGAGTGAGACATGCAGGGGGTAGAGGAGGGAGAGCGACCCATGAGGAGACATGCATGGGAGAGGAGTGCATGGTAGCGAGAGCGACCCATGGGGAGTGAGACATGCAGGGGGCAGAGGAGCGAGAGCGACCCATGGGGAGTGAGACATGCAGGGGGCAGAGGAGCGAGAGCGACCCATGGGGAGTGAGACATGCAGGGGGCAGAGGAGCGAGAGCGACCCATGGGGAGTGAGACATGCAGGGGGGAGAGGAGGGAGAGCGATCCATGGGGAGTGAGACATGCAAGGGGGAGAGGAGGGAGAGCGACCCATGGGGAGTGAGACATGCAGGGGGGAGAGGAGGGAGAGCGACCCATGGGGAGTGAGACATGCAGGGTGGAGAGGAGGGAGAGCGACCCATGGGGAGTGAGACATGCAGGGGGGAGAGGAGGGAGAGTGACCCATGGGGAGTGAGACATGCAGGGGGAGAGTGACCCATGGGGAGTGAGACATGCAGGGGGAGAGCGACCCATGGGGAGAGAGACATGCAGGGGAGGAGCAGCCTGAAGGTCTGAGATGCCGGCACGCTAAGCGACGGGGTAACAGCGCTGCTTCCTCCTATGTCCAGCAGCATACGATGATCCGGAAGATGCTGGGGAGCATGTGCGCCGGAAGTCGCCTACCGATGACTTGCAAGGACAGAGGGAGGAGGAGGCAGGGCTTAGCAGGACACCAGCCTGTGATTTTTTTTCAGGAGCATTTAAAAGGACGGTGCAGAGGCAACAGATCCGGCAACATGGAGGCTCTGTCATCAGAGCAGCTACAACCAGATCAGGAGCAGCAGGCATTGCCCCAAAGATTGGACAAGAAGCATCCTTCATGGCCGCATGATAAGGAGTCAGAATCCTCAGCAGCGGTGCTGCAGCTGCAACGGGGGCCACTCGGGCAGTGTACAGGCGGACCAATGCGAGGAAGGAGGGAACCATAGTCTCTGGAGGAGTCATTTCTGATATCATTTATCCTTCGGATCTGGTACCCGTATAAAGCATCTGAGTTGGAGTGATCTACGAGAAAGTGCAGTATACTAATGTCTGTTTCTTTCTCTTTTGCTGTCCCTCTCCTGTTCTTTCTCTTGTTGTTGGTAGGATGGAGAGTAGGGGGTCCCTAGGCAAAGTAAAGCGAAATTGAAGAATAGAGTATGCTCCCTATGTGAGCAGCAACTAGAATCTACATGGACCAAAAAATTATGCCAGGGTTGTATTGAGCGGACTATTCCTGAAGAAGCCCTTCATTTTTTGGCTGGCCTAAGGTCCCTTGATCCAGTCGGAAGTGCGTAAATCGGTTAGCATGATGCAAGCCCCAACAGTCTGTGGCAGTAGAGGAAAGAATAGATCCAGCCCATCTTTCATTGCATGCTGAGTCTACGGTGTTAGAGCCAGGTTACTCAGATCAGTTGGAGTTATCCTTTAGCAGTTCAGAAGAGGAGTTCGGTTTCCCAGCAGAAGCGACGGATAAAGAACGGGAGAGGCCGGACAGAAAAACGCAGGGCGTTACATCGCATAAGAGAAAATACCCTGTTGATGAGGAGGGGTCCTCCTCCTGGGAAAAAGCCCCAAAGTTGGATGTGGCAGTCCCTAAAATCTCTGGGAAATATCCCCTTCGAAGACCTGGGATCATTGAGAGAACCACTGCATAGGAAAATGGACAGTTTTCTTAAGGCGGCCTGGGATTCCTCAGCAGGGGCACTAAGGCTACTTTCACACATCAGGTTTTCGCTGTCATGCTCAATCCGGCTAATTTTCAAAAAAACGGAACCGGCGAATGTTGCCGCAGGATCCGTTTTTTTTCCCCCATAGACTTGTATTAGTGCCGGATTGCACCTGATGACCTTGTGTTTCG
This sequence comes from Ranitomeya variabilis, assembly GCF_051348905.1. NCBI lineage: Eukaryota > Metazoa > Chordata > Amphibia > Anura > Dendrobatidae > Ranitomeya > Ranitomeya variabilis. Next base: position 127,159,862 of record NC_135239.1, on the reverse strand, counting down.
TCCGGTTTTCGTTGGATCCGGCAAATCTGCCATTTCCGGTTTCTTGAAAAATGTCCATAGCAATGTTTTTTGTCTCCGGCGAAAAAGACGGCGCTTCCGGCTGTTTGCCAGAATGGAAGTCTATGGGAGCCGGAGGGTGCCAGATCCGGAAAATTACGGATTCCGGTTTTTAAACTGAGCATGCTCCAAATTTTTTTTTATCCAATAATCTAGATATGCTAGCCAGATCCGTCACATCAGTATTTCACAATCTGCGCCGGATCCAGTTTTTACAACATTCGCCGGATTGTGCCTGATGCAAAAAACCTGATGTGTGAAAGTAACCTTAGTCCGTCCTCTGCAGCTACATGCGCAGCTAGATCCTTGAAGGCTGGATAATCTCAAGGACCAGCTGGAACAACGGGTCCCAAGATAGGCAATAATAGCGGCGGTCCCCACCATTAAGGCTGCAGCAACCTTTTTGGCAGTAGCTTCAGCAGGCTCTGCAAGGTTGGCGGCCAGATCAGCAGCTCTAGCTAATGCTGGACGTCGCGCAGTGTGGCTGAAATATTGGCCTGATGATATGCAGGCTAAGGCCAAGCTCTGTTCTCTTCCTTGCGATGGAAATTTTTTTATTTGGGCCGGCGCTGGATGAGATATTACAGAAAGCAGGTGATAAAAAAGGGATTCGGAAACCTGACTTTCCATCCTTTTGGCGATCCTTTCGGACGGGTCGCTTGTCCAAGAGACAGACATTCAGAGAACGGGACAGACCAGACAAACAGTCCAAAGGAGGGAGAGGTTTCCTTTTTGGGAAGCCTTCCAGAGAGTCCAAAAAACCTCCCAAATAACTTCTTTTCCCGGGTGGGAGAGAAACTCGCTTACTTCCTCTCTGCCTGGGAGAGAATTTCTTCAAGTACCTGGATCCTGCTGTTTGTGGGGTTAAATTTCCATCTTCTCCCACCACAAACCTTCCTAAAGACTCCAATACAACCTACTCAGCAAAAAGAACAAGCCCTGGAGGACAAGATAATATTACTAGAAAAGCACATTCTGAAAGAGGTTCCCATAGAAGAAAGGGGGAAGGGGTTTTATTCCCCCCTATTTCTGATAACAAAAAAAAAAAGCCAGACAGTTCTTGTAGGACTTTTATAAACTTGAAGCGCCTCAACAAGTTTTTAGTAATCACTTTGTTCATGATGAAGTTAATAAGAACGGCGATAAAAGTCCTCTTCCCACATTGTTACATGGTGGTCCTGGACCTCAAGGACGCTTACTATCATGTCCCCATCCACAAACAAGATCGGACGTTTCTCAGGGTGATGGTACAAATAAGAGGTCAAGTATATCAATTTCAATACCGTGCTGTCTCCTTCGGGCTAGCAGTAGCCCCCCGGGTATTAACGAAGCTGGTTGCGGAAGTAACTGCTCATCTCAGGGAGAAGGATACCAAGTAATACCATATCTGGTTGACTTTTTGATAGTGATGAATTGTCTTCTCCATTGTCTGGAGCAAGTCACGTTGGTCAGAGACACCTTGCAGACTCTGGGTGTCAGGATAGGACTGGCGAGTAAACTGGGACCAGGGACACCTTTCCTGGCCCTAACACTAGCGGGCGCCCTAGCTCGCCCTGTTCCCCGGGATACCTCAGATGGCGAGGATGCCGGGGCCTCCACCCTTGCCCTGTCTCTTAACTGCAGCCCTGCGTCTGTCCCCCTCCCCCACCTGGCGAAGCGAGGTGCTATTGTGTACCGTAGTACACCAACCCGACGGGATCAAAGACAAGGGTAAAAGTAAATTCCACCCACACAAAATATACTCTCACAAATAACCGAGGTATTCACCAGGGTTTGAAGGATGGGGGAAGAAAATAAGGCAGGTAAGGATGAGGAATTTCCAAGCGTACAAACCAAGCAACAGTCGCACAATAAACTCCTCCAGCTCTTCTTATCCATACCAGCTTCTCTCACTCCAGGTCTATGTAGCAAGTGCTAACTCAGACAAGGACCTGGCCAGAAGGCCTAGCTTTTACACGAGAGAGGAGTGGCTAACCGAGCACAGCTGAATGTAGGGATTTACACTGCTGAAAGAAAACAAGCACATTTAATACACCGGAGAAGTGCTTCTTCTCAGCGGCGAAGCAGGAACCGTCAGACTCTGCAGTCTTCTGGCACTGCTCTGTCACGGTATCTCCGGGACACTGGGGTGGTGTTTGAACCTGCAGAAGTCAAGACTGGAGCGAGTGACTGTACAAGGTTTCTTAGGTCTGATAATAGACTCAGTAAGAGAGGAATGTCATCTGCCTTAGGAAAAAGAAAGCTCAAGGACCTAGTTTCATCAGCAATGGCAAATCCCAGAATGACCGTCAGGAGAGCAATGTCGCTTTTGGAGTCACTGCCTGTATACGGGCGGTGAAGTGGGCACATTTCCACACAAGAGATCTTCAGTGGTGTGTGCTGGAGAGCGAGCTGGTTCTGCAGTCATCTAGAAGGGATGTTAGCTCTCTCACGGTGGTTAGAGATCGATTCAGCTCCCAGCTGCCTTGGGTGACCAGGGCATCCAAAGTGGTTAAAACAGATGCCAGTCCCTGGGGATGGGGAGCCCACCTAGACACTTTATGGCTTCAGGTGCTTGGGATCGTCAAGAAGGGGATCTTTCTTTGAACAATTGGGAGCTCCTAGCGGTCGAAAGGTCGTTAAGGGGGCTCTTACCTCATCTACAGGTTCACCACGTGAGAATGTTATCTGACCATCGAGCCACGGTAGCCTACATAAACCACCAGGGAGTACTCGCTCACATCCTCTAATGGCTGTAGCAGAATAGATTTTCCGTTTAGCAGAAAGATATTTCCTCTCATTGTCGGCCCTGCATATCCGAGGCACAGAAAATGTAAGAGCAGATTTTCTAAGTCGCAACCAGTTAAGACAGGGAGAATGGTCCTTAAAAGAGTCCGTGTTCAGACAGACTGTAGCCTTGTGGGGTCATCCTTGGACAGACCTTTTTGCCTCAAAGGACAACAGGAAGGTCAACAAATTCTGTTCCCTAAATCCTTTAGACGATCCGTGGGTGATAGATGCTTTCAGGATAGAATGGGCACCAGGTCTCCTCTATGCCTTTCATCCAGTGTGCCTCATATCATCAGTGTTGAGAAAGATCAGGGAGGACAAAGTCAACGTAATTCTGATAGCCCTGTTATGGCCGAAGAGGCCTTGGTTCTACTTGCTGAAGGCAATGTCGTTAACAGATCCATGGGTGCTTCCGGAAGACCAGGATCTACTGTCCCAGGGACCCTTTCTTCATCCTCAGATGTCCAGTTTGCATTTAACAGCCTGGAATTTGAGAGGTCACTTTTAGAGGGGAAGGGTTTCTCAGCAAGGTCTCCACCCTGCTTAGTAGCAGAAAGCTGGTAACTACTAAAATTTATGGGAGGATTTGGTGAAGATTCTTATCCTTTTCAGGACCGTTTCGGGAAGTGGAGGTCCTGTTAGTATCCATACTAGAATTCCTTCAGAAAGGACTAGAGCTTGGCCTAGCAGTTAATACCCTTAAAGTTCAGGTTTCAGCACTGAGCCTTATATAATTGTGACCTGGCGAATAATTAGATGGGTGGCCAGGTTCATTAGAGCCTGTACCAGATCCAGCTATATTCCATCTCCTAGGCCTCCTCCATGGGATCTGAATCTAGTATTTTCACAATTGGCAGAGTCCCTTTGAGCCGCTAGACTCTGCCTCTGAAAAGATGGTTTCACTGAAGACCGCTTTGTTAGTAGCAATTACTTCGGCCCGAAGAATAAGTGATTTACTTGCGTTATCAGCAGACCCTCCCTACACTCAGGTCATGGAGGATAGGGTATTGTTAAAAATAGACCTGGCTTATCTCCCTAAGGTGGGAACAAAATTCCACAGAGCTCAAGAAATAATCCTACCATCCTTCTGTCCTAACCCAAACAACCAGAAGGAAGAAAAGCTACATACCCTAGACATTAGGAGGTGTCTTCTACGTTATTTAGAGACGACAGAACCTTGGAGGACACAGAGAGCCTTGTTTGTGTCCTTTCAGGGGTCAAGGACTGGCCTTAAAGTGTCCAAGCAAACTATAGCTAGGTGGGTGAGAGATGCCATAAAGCTAGCTTATGTTAGTACAGGTAGGGCTATTCCTGAAGGTCTGCAAACCCATTCTATGAGAGCCATAGCGACTTCTTGGGCAGAAAGAGCAGATGCCTCCATTGACCAGATTTTTAAGGCGGCCACATGGTCATCTCCTTCTACCTTCTTCAAGCACTATAGGTTAGACCTGTCTGTCTCCTCTGCCCTCCCGTTCGGGAGAAGGGTTCTGCAAGTGGTGATCCCTCCCTAAGAACCTAGATCTCTGAAATTCTCTCGTGGTGCCATCATGGGTGACTGAAAAACACGGGTATTACTTACCTGGTAATGAGTTTTTCCATAACTCATGACGGCACCCTTATATTCCCTTCGTTCTTAATCACTCCTTTTTTGTTTGTTGAATTTTAGTCGTTAGGCACTCCCCTTGGCGTGGATAGTATTGATTTGAATATGTACTCGTGTAGAAGTCAGGTTTTCAGCACATTTATCTGTGGAATTTTCTGTGCGGATTCTGCATCTCTTGGCAGATAACACAGGTAAAAATCTGTGCGGATTTTGTGCGTTTTTGTTGCGGATTTACTGCGAATTTCATGCGCTTTTACCCCTGCGGATTTCTATTATGGAATGGGTGCAGAAACGCTGCAGATCCGCACAAAGAATAGACATGCTCCTCCTTTTAATTCGCTGTGTTTTCCTTGCAGAATTTTCCGCAGCATTAGCACAGCTTTTTTTCCAGGACGTCCCTCCTGACAGCACCCTGGACGACGTCCTCCTCCTCCTTGCTGGGACAGGAAACACACGAGAGTTCAAATATCCGGTCCCACCCTCCAATCCTCAGTGTTTTTCCTGTCCCTGCATGGAGGGACACACGAGGAAGAGCTGTGCAAGCTTACCGAGCTCAGGGGGTTCGTGCGTTCCTCCAATATCCTTCCCCCTGTCAAGAGGCTCAGGGTCGAAACTTCCCAGTGGGGAGTCCCTCTACCCCAAAGGCCTGGAGCGGGACGAGGCTCCGGGATTGAGCCGCTCCTCCCGGTGGGAGCCTCTCGGCTTAGGACGCGGCGGTGATCCTGGTGGGAAACTCCTCCATTCAGCAAAGGCGCGCTGTCCTGGACACTCTACACCCGTCGTGTCACTTCCGGTTTCGTCGGGGCTCGCGAAACGTCACTTTCGGTGGCGTTCTATGAGCGGGGAGAGCAGGCGCTCCATCAGGAGAACGCATAGCAGCGCGGCCGCTACTAACATTAGCGTCCAGCATCGTGCAGGGGGTGCGTTGTCGGTTTCAGCTTCAGACCAGCTATGGAAGACAGGATCGAGGATGGAGGGGTAAGTCCGCCTGGTGCAGTCCACCCTCACCTCAGATAATACTACGCATGCCATCTAGCCTATTACTCCCTATCTTATGTCATTTAGGATAAGGGAAACCCCGCTGCTCCACCAGCCACGGCTAAAAAATCTGGAAAGGTCACGGTGAAGTCCAACAGATGTTGTCCTGTATGCCATATAAAACTCCCATGGCAAGACCCTCTGCGCACCCTGTACTTCTAGGGTCATGAAGGACGAGCAATCATCGCTGCTTTCAGAGATGAGATCCCTAATACGGGAGGAGGTTCAGGCCTCTATATCCAGCCTCTCACATTCGCACCCTGCCAGTCCCATAGCTGGTCGTAAGCGGGCCAGGCGGGAAAAAGACCATGGGGAGCCAGAGTATTCTTCTGATGAAGGTTCCGAGTTAAGGGATTCTCTGTCAGAAGAGAGCCAGGATCGAGCCAGGAAGTACCTCTTCCAGTCTGAGGAGACAGATGAGCTTGTCCAGGCAGTGAGAAATACTATGCAGATCGAGAACACCTCTAAGCCACAGTCCAGACAGGACTTGATGTTTGGAGGACTTGTGGCTCGAAACCAGACTGTTTTCCTTATAAGTGATCATATTAAAGCCATTGTCCTAGAAGAGTGGAAAGATGCTGAGCGCCGGATGGTGCTATCTCTTGACTTTAAAGGTCGTTTACCATTCGACCCAGAGGAAGTCAAGTTATGGGAGGATGTCCCTAAAATTGACGTTCCGGTTGCAAAGGTCACCAAAAAGACTGCTATACCTTTCGAGGACTCTTCTAATTTGCGTGACCCTATGGACAGAAAAGCTGACATTCTCCTAAAGAGGGCCTGGGAAGCTTCTGCGGCCCTAAGTAGGACAAACATAGCAGCCACTTCGGTGGCCAGATCTATGTACTTATGGATGAGTCAGTTAGAAGAGCATCTATCCAATAAGACCCCTAGATCAGATATTCTGAGTTCCCTACCTACTATGAAGTCAGCCATGGCATTTTTATCGGATATGACAGCAGAATCGGTTAGATTCTCAGCTTGTAACAGTTCCCTATCTAATGCGGCTAGGAGGGCTGTATGGCTAAGGTCCTGGTCAGGAGATAATGCCTCCAAGACCAAACTTTGCTCTATTCCGTTTTCGGGCCAGAGGGTGTTTGGACCAGCGTTGGACTCTATCCTTGAGTCAGCCTCTGATAAAAAGAAGGGGTTCCCTGAGGACAAGCCTAAGCGGTCCCAGCCCTTTCGGAGAGGTTTCTTCTCCAGAAAGCAGTTTGATTTCAGGGGACAGAGTCGGTCCAGCAGAGGATCCTACAGAGGCTCCCGTGGACAGGGTAACAGGAGCAGAGGTCTTTTCTTTAGTCCAACCTCCAGAACTAAGTCACAATGACGCCACCTGCATTGGGGGAAGGCTTCTTCAGTTTGCAAAAAAACTGGGCCCAGATCACTCAAAATCAATGGGTTTGCAGAACTGTGTCAGAGGGATACAGCATAGAGCTTTACTCCCCTCCCCCAGAAAGGTATATAGCACCAACTATAGTTACAGCAGACTCTGCCATACTAAAAGATTTACAAGACATGCACAGTACGGCGGTAATAATCCTGGTCCCTCCGCCAGAGATAGGAAGGGGGCACTATTCATCCCTATTCACGATCACAAAGCCATCCGGCGACACTCGCACCATAATAAATCTAAAGCCTTTGAATGCCTGGGTGATATACAAAAGGTTCCGAATGGAATCTGTTCGGTCAGCAGTTCATCTTATAGATCAAGATGCTGTTATGTGCACACTCGACCTAAAGAGTGCCTACTGTCAGGTCCCGCTGCATCCCTCGTCACAGAATCTGCTGAGGTTTGCAGTAGCTCTGCCAACTCGGACCTGCCGCTACCAGTTTCAGGGCCTCCCCTTCGGGCTGGCTTCTGCTCCTCGTATTTTCACAAAACTTGTGTCAGAGATGGTGGCCTTCTTGAGAAGCCAAGGTATTATAATAATTCCGTACCTCATGGCAGGTTCAGTAGAGCTCCTGGAAGATCACAGGACTCGGACGATTTCAGTAATGGAACATCTTGGATGGGTACTAAACTGGCAGAAGTCCAACCTGCTACCAGAACAGAGGAAGATCTTCCTGGGAGTGTGTCTGGACTCCAGACGCAGAATATCCATATTACCAGATGTCAGGCGAGTGACAGTTCAAACTCCAGTCAGGTACCTATTGGAATATCGAGTTTCCATAAGGATTGCAATGAAAGTACTCGGCTAAATGACGGCCTGCATACCATGTGTCAGATGGGCACAGACACACTCAAGACCCCTGCAGAGACAAATTCTGTCGGTTTGGGATCGCCATCAGTCTCCTCTAGATGCCCCCTTGAGGCTGGCAGGTACAACACGGAGATCTCTCCACTGGTGGACGCAGACAGAGAACCTAAAGGTGGTCGTTTTATGGTCCACCTCCCCCTACGTAGTGGTCACCACGGACGCCAGCGCATGGGGTTGGGGAGCTCATCTGCAGGGCAGACTCTTCCAGGGCAGGTGGCCAGCAAGCATCGGAGACAGATCCTCCAATTTCAAAGAACTTTATGCCGTATGGGAAGCGTTAAGGCGAAATCGGCTCACGTTTTCAGATTGTCATGTAAAAATGTTTTCTGACAATGTGACGACAGTCTCATTCCTAAATCATCAGGGAGGCCCAAGATATCGACCAATGCAGGATCTAGCAGAAACGATTTTCAACTGGGCGGAAGATACAGTTCTATCTATAATGGCTATCCAGCTAGAAGGCTCTCAGAACGTGATAGCAGATTATCTGAGCAGACGGCAACTGTGTCCAACAGAGTGGGAACTGAATCAGAATATCTTGCTGAAGTTATGTCATCTGTGGGGAACCCCCAGCATAGACTTGTTTGCGAACAGAAGAAACTGGAAGGTCTCAAGATTCTTCTCTCTGAACCCCTCAGATCTTCCAGACGGAGTAGATGCACTGAGTCAGCGGTGGGACCAGCCTCTCTCATACGTGTTTCCACCCCTGGAATTAATTCCAGCCGTTCTACGAAAAATCAAGGAGGATCGAGCAAAAGTCATTTTGATCGTTCCATACTGGACAAGAAGAAGCTGGTTTCCCTTACTGGGGACCTTAGCAATCGACAACCCAATCGAGTTGCCCCTCCAGGGGAATGTCATTCACCAGGGACCAGTTTACCATCCGAACCCAAGCAAACTCCGTCTTTCAGCTTGGATCCTGAAAGGGACATCCTGAAGTCTAAAGGCTTGTCAGATCAGGTTATAGCTACTATCCAGGCTAGTAGGAAACCTGAAACTTCAGCCATTTATCGAAAAATTTGGAAACGATTTTGTCTAGAAGGTGGCAGGTCCGACGTTGTGTCAGGCTCTCCGGACGTGCCCGGTATCTTAAACTTCCTACAAAAAGGGTTCAACAAGGGTCTTAGACCCAGCACATTAAAGGTTCAGGTGTCTGCACTAAGCTCCTTCATGGACTATCTTTTGGCATCTCAGCCATGGATAATAAGGTTTATTCGGGTCACCCAGAGAATGCGTCCCACCATTAGGCAGTTGTCCCAATCCTGGGACCTTAACTTAGTCCTCAGGGCCTTGTGTAAAGGTTCTTACGCCCTGGGTGAGGATATGCCTATTTCTATTCGCACAGGGAAAACTGCTTTTTTAGTGGCGATCACTACGGCCAAGAAGGTTGGAGAGATCCAAGCTCTGTGTATCAGAGACCCGTATCCAGATCAGGGATGATAGTTTAATTCTGAAATTAGATCCAGCATTTATCCCAAAGGTGGGCTCTGCCAAAAATAGGAATCAGGAGATAGTACTTCCTTATTTTTGTAATAATCCTTCCAACGCGAAAGAGAAAGCCCTCCATTCGCTGGATGTCAGACAGGCAGTTTTAGACTATTTGAAAGCTACAAATACTTGGCGTATAGATCCAAACCTTTTTATTCTTTTTGGGGGAAAGAACAGGGGTAAGAAGGCCGCTAAGGCCTCAATTGCGCATTGGATCACAACGGTAATCTCAGATGCTTATCAGTCTGAGGGGAGGTCCCCTCCAGTAGGCTTACGGGCCCACTCTACACGTGGTGTTTCTGCTTCCTGGGCTGAGCGGGCAGGAGCATCAGTGGAACAAATCTGTAAGGCCGCAACATGGGCCAATGCTGGCACCTTCTGTAAACATAAACTTGATGTTATGTCCGGTCAGCAAACTGATTTGGGGAGGATGGTCCTCCAAGCGGTAATTCCACCCTAAGGAGGTGCTTTGGTACTCTCCAGGGTGCTGTCAGGAGGGACGTCCTGGAAAATAGGCATTAGACCTACCGGTAATTATGTTTCCAGGAGTCCATACTGACAGCACTGGTAGTTCCCCCCCCCCCCCCCCCAGTTTTGTCATATATTCATATATATATACACTATGATGTAATGTGATTCTGTCATTAAAGGTTTTATTTGCATCATTCCATGAGATGGTTCTTGTTACAACACTGAGGATTGGTGGGTGGGACCGGATATTTGAACTCTCGTGTGTTTCCTGTCCCAGCAAGGAGGAGGAGGACGTCCTCCAGGGTCAGTATGGACTCCTGGAAACATAATTACCGGTAGGTCTAATGCCTATTTTTTTTTTTTTCCCCATTGATTTACATTGTACTGTAAATCTCTTTCGGATCTGCAGGAAATCTGCAACGTGTGCCCATACCATTACACTTCACGTGTTCTTAATACTTAGTGTTGGTATATCACATAAAATCCCAATAAAATATATATAAAGCACCACTTCAGCAGGGTTTTTTTAATGCTCCATTGGAGAGGTGCTTTATATGTAATTCCCCTGTCGTATACTTGCCTGCCGTCATTTTCGTCCTTTTCCAGTGTTGGTCTCCTTAGGCCTCTTTCACACTTGCGTCGTTTGGCATCCGTCGTTTTGGGAAAAAACGGATCCTGCAAATGTGCTTGCAGGATGCGTTTTCCCATAGACTTGTATTGGCGACGGATTGCGACGGATGGCCACGCGTCGCTTCCGTCGTGCAACGGATTCGTCGTGTTTTGGTGACCGTCGGCACAAAAAAAGGTTCAAATGATCATTTTTTTTGTCCTTCGAGTCTGCCATTTTCTACCGCGCACGTGCGGCCGAAACTCTGCCCCCTCCTCCCTGGACTTCAGAATGGGCAGTGGACGCGTTGAAAATCCGCTGCCCACGTCGTGCACAAATTTCACAATGTGCGTCGGCCCCACGCATAGCGACGGACCCTTACCGACGCAAGTGTGAAAAGAGGCCTTAGAAAAGTGACCTGCCGGCAGATCCAGTGTTTCATGAAGCACACCGAAGGTCACTTTGGAATACATCTCTGAGAGCCTCGCTCTAGCTCTCATAGACTTGCATTGAGCTCTTGTGACGTAACTTCTGACTTCCGACCAGTCAGAAGTTACAGGCACAATATGGCGCCGCAGGACCGGATTGACTTCAGTAAAAGGTGAAGGTGAGTATAAGAACTTGGGAAAGGGGCTTACTTTTAAAGCGCCACATCAACGTTTGGGAAAAAAAGGCTGGAGTGATGCTTTAAAGGGAAGGTGCTGCAATTTTTTATTTTTTTTTGCATTAAAAATGATTGTTTATATAAACAATTATTTATAATACAAAATAAAATTTTTTAACTTTAATATCTTTTTTATTAATTATTTTTTCAACCACTGGGCGCCGCCATTTTGCTTTGCAGGAGTGTAAGTGTAGCTGCACGACACCTACACTCTGCAAATACGGCTGCCCTGGGCATAGGAGTCTGTGGTCGGATGCCGACCCCATACCTATCATTGAGCTGCTCCCTGCAGTGATCTGGCCACGCCACCTGGGCTGTTCACACATCACAGCAGAGGCAGGAGATCAGCGCCATCTTTCTGGTGCTGTGATTGCTGTGTATCTGTGAGCTCCACGTGAGAGCTGCGCTGTTGGAGGGGCAGCTCTATCTGTCTCCCCCTTCACACTATCAGCGGGCATTCCCTGTCTCTTCTATGCTGCCTGCTGCGCTGGCTGTAATCTCTAGAGAGGATGAAGTGCTGCTGTCTGATGTCGTTATGAGCTGCAGAGGGGGGAGGGGGAGGCTCTGTGCTGCTCCTGTCCTGCCTCTCACTGCAGCTCCTCATCAGGACATCAGAGCGTGGTGTTTTCTATTCCTGCACTGTGCTGAGCCATGTATCTAAACCTATTCTGTGTGATACTCTGCTGAGCCGTGTATCTAATCCTATAATGTGATACTGACTGCTAGCCCATGTATCTAATCCTATACTGTGTGATACTGTGCTGAGCCGTGTATCTAATCCTATGCTGTGATACTGACTGCTAACCCATGTATCTAATCCTATAATGTGTGATACTGTGCTGACCCATGTACCTAATCCTATCCTGTGTGATACTGACTGCTGAGCCGTGTATCTAATCCTCTCCTGTGTGATACTGACTGCTGAGCCTGCATGCCCCCCTGCATGTCTTTACCCATTGCAAACACAGCTCAGTGCATGCGATAACAGGAGCTGCTGGGGTCATGCTGTATTATGGCATTACGTGTGATCTACTGTATATGACGGTATTATATGTGATCTGTATGGTATTATGTTTGATCAGTATTGTGGAATGATATAAAAGCCATTTGACGGTATTATATGAGAACTATATTGTGGGATTGTGTGTGATCTATGTGGCAGTATTATATGAGAATTATGGTATTGTGTGTGATCTATATGGCGGTATTATGTGAGACGTATATGGCGGTATTGTGTGATCTATATGGCGCTATTATATGAGAAGTATATGGTGGTATTTGCGAACACTATGACGGCATTATGTGTGATCTATATGGCGGTACTATGTGACAACACTATGGCAGTATTATCTTCAGAAAGGGGACCCATTATAGGGTGGTTCTGGCTGAGCACCTGCACACGGGTCTGGGGTAATAGAGGGGGCAGCATGACCTCCAGTTAAAGGCAGTCAGGGGAGGGCAGGTGAGGCAGCTGAAGAGAGGGGTCTCATTTTCATCATTACTATATGGCTACATTTCCCCCCAGCCTGATTCCCAGCGTCACCCCGACTGCGCCTGTCGCCTCGCTTTCACACATCGCCAGGACAGGATGGAGAAGACAGGATCTGAGGAGGGGAATGGGGTCTTTGCGTGCAAAGTCTGGATCAGAACAAGCCATCAATCAGCAGAAATGTTTCCTGGATTTCTGTGGAGCAGTCGGTCCATCCACGTGTATAAAAGACAGCACTCTATGTACAATCCCTGGCTGCTCCACGCACCGAACAGGGTGCCCCCCATAGACCAGCACACTGCTCTCCTGAAATACTCTGTGCTGCTGTCACCCTGCTCCCTCTGCAATATATCTCCCAGAATCCTTTCTGCCTGTCATCCTGTCTACTTGTCAGTATTAGGCTGTGTGCACACGATGCAGATTTAGTGCAAATCCGCAGCGTTTTTTTTTCCGCGCAGAAACGCAGATCCGCACTGTGATTTACAGTACAATGTAAATCAATGTAATAAAAAAAAAAAGCTGTGCACATGGTGCGGAAAAATCAGTGCGGCATTGGTGCGGATTTAAAAGAAGTGCATGTCACTTCTTTTGTGCGGATCTCCAGTGTTTCTGCACCCTTCCATAATAGAAATCCGCAGTGGGAAAAACTGCAGAAAATCCGCATCAATTCCACACAAAAACCGCACTAAATCCGCATAAAAACCGCAGCAAATACGCAGCTGCCGATTCTGCCAGGAGATGTGGGTTTTGTGCAAAAAATTCTGCATCTCTTTCCCTACGTGTGCACACAGCCTAAGGCTACTTTAACACTAGCGTCGTCTGGCGGCTGTCACAATGCGTCAGCGTGACGTATCGACGGATGCGTCAAAAATAGTGAAAAACGGATGCAACGCATACAGTATTTCTACGGATCCGTCGTGGATCCACCAGACTGTTCCGTCAAAAAGCTGGATCCGTTGTGTCCGTTTTTACCATCCGTTTCATCCGTTTTTATGACCGATCCGTTTTCCCTGCCTTAAAATGGGAGTCTCCCAAATGTCATTGGCTACTGGAAAATAGGGAAAACTATATATTGACTGTTTTACAGCACATCTTTGAAAGGGTTTAGAGAAAGTGGCAGAGATGGAAGGAGTGCTTGTGAGGAGTACGAACGTAGTTACTGATGTGATTTTTGAGACCAATCGGCTGGATATAATAGTTCGGGAGAAGGAGGCAGCAGCAAGACGGAGGATGCTTCAACAGCGACATCGCCGGCGACGACTATGAATACATCCTATAAACGCACAGCGGATGACCCGGGGCGTCTATTCAACTCTCTACATGGAGTTGCGGCAGAACCCGGAGACATTTTTTCATTATGTTCGGATGAGGCAGGAACACTTTGATCTTTTGCTGGAACAAGTTGGGGATGTCATCCAAAGGCAGGACACACGCATGAGGTTTTCCATCTCACCGGCGGAGCTGCTGATGGTGACACTGCGGTAAGCCTACTTGTTTATGTTTTTTTTTTTTTTATTTTTTTTTTTTATATCATTGTTCATATTTAATGCCATGTAATCATGTTTAAACCTATGGAAAACCACATCGGCAGTGAACATGCTGCAGAAAATACTGCGCTGAAACACTGCGTTGCGTTTTCTGCAGCATGTTAATTTTTTTATTGTTTGTGGCCATTCCACAGTGTTTAACACATGCTGCATAATAGGAATGCACAGATGTAAAAATGCTGTTTTTTTATGTGCACTACAACAGAACAAAAACTTCCGCAGTGCCATTTATCGAAACTTTAAAAAAAAAAAAAAAAAGTAATATTTGTGTAAATTGCTTTAAAAATGTTATGTTGGTCGTTGCAATTTTTACTAACATTTTTGTTTGTTTTTCACAGATTCCTGGCTACAGGAGAATCCCTTTCTTCACTACATTACCAGTTCCGCCTTGGAATATCAACAATTTCCGGAATAGTGAAAGTGACCTGCCTGGCTATATGGGATACCTTGCACCAGGTGTACATTCCACAACCGACAATGGATATCTGGCTGCAGAATGCTGAACTTTTTGAGAAACTGCCATTTCCCAAATTGCTTGGGTGCCGTAGATGGCAAACACATCCATATTGCAAAACCGGCAGGGTCTGGCTCAGAGTACTTTAATTACAAGAAGTACTTTTCAATAGTACTCATGGCCATAGCAGATGCCAACTGTAAATTTCTGGCTGTGGACATTGGAGCCTATGGCCGGCCGGTCCAACGACTCGCAAGTCTTCAAAACTTCTCCGATGGGCCGTTGTCTGTATGGAGACAGCTATGATTTTCCACCAGCAAGACCACTTCCGGGAACAACTGGACCACCTATGCCATTTGTCTGTGTTGGTGATGAGCCATTCCAGTTGTCACCACACCTACTAAAACCGTATGCAAGCAGAGACTTGACCCCAACAAAAAGAGTTTTTAATTACCGCTTAACGAGAGCCAGACGAGTGGTGGAGTGTGCGTTTGGCATTCTAACCACAAAGTGGCGAGTGCTGCTAACTGCCATAAGACTGCACACACAAACAGTGGATGAGGTTGTCAAGGCCTGTGTGGTGCTGCATAACTATGTTCTTTCCAAGGAGCCTGTTTCAATGGATGATGAGGACTCTGAGACAACATTGTGGGATTACCAAAGCAGCTCTGTACGTTCCGCAGGTTCTGTTTCCAAAATGAGGGACCACTTTGCAGAGTATTTCGTGTCACCTGTAGGCAGACTGCCATGGCAAGACAACATAGTGTGAGATCTTTCTTTCATGTCTCGGTGATTTATGTTTCTGTACAAAGTGTTTTTATTGACACCAAGTTTTATTAATTATTTCCCAAAAGTTTGGTATGTTTTTTAATAAACCAAATGTTATACCTTTTAACGTGTGGTGTGTAATGTTTTTTTTTTACCTTTTGTTTGTTACCATACCAGCATACCTAAATGAAGGCACTGAACCAAAAAATAGTTTTTAAACCAAAAAAAAGTATTTAACTTTTTTGAAATTTTTTCTCCAAACCTTTTGTCATCCTTTTTTTGTTTTAAAAAAAACTTTTTGTACACATTTCAACATGTAAATTTTTTTAAAACATTTTTAACATAAAAAAAACAGTTTTACAAGTCTGTAAACTCTGGGGTGGAGATACTAGCGGAGGGGCTGGAAGGTTGTACCACGTCGATAGGGGGGGAAAGCCTACTGGGTTGGGGTGTAGTGGAAGGGGGGGAAAAACAGGAGGCTGAGCAGGGGGGTGGTGTTGGGTTAGGTGGCATACTAAATGGGGAAGGAAAGCTTGACAAGGAAGAAAACATTGGGGAGGACATTGGGATTTGGGGCCGGGATGGGAATTGGGCCAGGGCTGGGAATTGGGCCTGGGCTGGGAAAGTGGTTTGGAAAGGGTTGTTTGCAGAGGTGTGGGAGTTGTTTGGGCTTCGGAGATGACCTGCACTAGAGCAGCATGGCAGCCTTGCATTACCCGCATCTGCTGGTCAAGAGTTAGCTTTTCCATGCTCCTGAGCATGGATTGAAAAAAAAAAAAAAGGTTGTTTGGAGATTCACTTGCATCTGAAGGCAGCCTATCCAAGCTACTGCTGTGTTCACTCATGCTTGTTTGCAGCATGTTGAACCCAGCAGTCACTTGCTCTCCCAAAATTTTGAAAGAGCTTTGGAAGGATGCATTCAGATGCAAGAACTCAGGAACATAGCTCCTTTCCGGACCCCTCAGTCGCTGCCGCCACGGACCTAATGGTGGTCTAGAGGTGGCAGGATCAGAGGGGTGGGGTAAAGGGAACGCTAAGTCTTGACCAGCAGCTTCAAGTAACGAAGGCTGCAATGATGCTCCAGTGCTGACGGCGGTGGAAGTGGATGGGGCAGAGGTACCGAAAGGGCCAGACGAGGGGTGGGGTCTAATGACGTGGCCCTCGGTGGCGGACTCCTGAGAGATTGCTCCAGAGGGGTCCATGGTAGAAGCAGGCTCCCGATGGCTACAGACGGTGCTGTGAAATAGGAAAAAAAACAATATATTGATAGGAAAAAGCCCTGCCTGAAACCAAACAAGTTAGATAGGTAAACATGGTGATTTATTCAATGGGCTGTTGAATACTTATGTTCTACTCAGCATCATTTCCCGGAAGAAGGACAGGGCACGGCTATATTTATATCGGTGCCTTCGACGTTCTTATGAGCCACTCGGGGTCTGCATCTCCTCGTTAAACTCCCTCTTGAAGCGATCCCTGAGTGACCGCCACCGCTTCCTAACCCTTTCACCTGTAAAGACAAGAATGAAATAAAAAAAAAAAGTGTTAATTACAACACATTCCGTTCAGCTCAAAACATAACTGAAAAGTGAATACTTACGTTCTTGGGTCTGCTGCCTTGGCTGAAGGTCCTCCCACCTCGGAAAAATGTTTTCACATACTTTCTCCCAGAGCCGACGGGTCACATACGTATCAGCATGTCTGCGGTCAGCCATGTTCCACAGTTGCTCCCGCTCGATGAGGCGGTCAACATCGAGTCCGCCATCTTCACCATCTGCGTCAGGAGCACGCTGTGAAGACTGAAAAGAAAAAAGAAAAAAAAATTAGTACACTGAAACACAAAACTACCAAGAGAAAAAAGAAAAAAACTCACTCACTGCTGGCTGACTGCTGCGGAGATGACGCCGCCGACTCTGGGAGCGGCTGGGAGGACCTTCATGGCGTTGGCCAGAAAAGCAGACTAAAAAAAAAAGGAAAAATAATTATGTTTGATATAGGTATATGTTGTATGTGTACAGCGATGTATGATGATCTGTTTTGTGTTGTGTGCACTGTGATGTGTGAAGCAACTGTTTCGCCACAACTTACTCTCGGCGCGCCCGCTCCTGGCATTTCTCCACCCACTCCGTCTCCTTCTGAGAGGCCCTCGGCTGCTTCAGCTTCCTGTGAAAACATAATTAATGCATATAGTGATTAACATAAATTTTAACTAGAACACCAAAAACTAAAAAAAATTTAACTTACCACTACACGCTGTCGCTCTGGAGGAGGGCTCCCAGAAGAAGACATTCTTCAGTGGTCCCTGGTGGCTCTGTAAGTAAAAAGACACTTGTAATCTGCTATACACATTGAATGTGAAGCTTTGTGGTCTTCAAAACTTACATCAGGAAAGTGGCTTGCTGTGTGCACAGTGGTGGTCCCTGGTAGCTTGGTCCAAGGCGGCTGTGGTCCCTGGTGGATCTGTAAGTATAAAGAATTTATAGTTATAGTCAGCAGCTACCGGTGAAATTCAAAAATAAAAATAGATGCTCCATACCGTTGATTATTGCCCCACAGATGCTCCATATAAAGCTGTGCCATATATAATGCTCTGCACCATTCATTATGGCCCCATAGATGCTCCATATAAAGCTGTGCCATATATAATGCTCTGCACCGTTCATTATGGCCCCATAGATGCTCCATATAAAGCTGTGCCATATATAATGTTCTGCACCATTCATTATGGCCCCATAGAAAGCTGTGCCATATATAATGCTCTGCACCGTTGACTATTGCCCCATAGATACTCCATATAAAGCTGTGCAATATATAATGCTGCTGCAATAAAAAAAAAAAATCACATACTCACCTCTCTTCGCTCAGGACGCCGGCGCTTTCAATTTTTACCTGCTCCTCGTGCGGCTCCGTCTCCAGCACTGACGCTCAGCAGAGGGCGCACTGACTACGTCACCGCGCCCTCTGACCTGAGCATCACAGCCAGAGGACGCTGATGACTGAGCCGCAGCGGAACAAGGAGCGGTAAATATCGCGCAGCGCTCCCCTCCCCGTATACTTACCTGCTCCTGGCGCGGTCCCTGCTTCTTCCACCGCTGCATCTTCTTCCTGTATTGAGCGGTCACCGTTACCGCTCATTGCAGTCATGAATATGCGGCTCCACCTCTATAGGAGGTGGAGCCGCATATTCATGACTGTAATGAGCGGGACCATGTGACCGCTCAGTACAGGAAGAAGATGCAGCGCTGGAAGAAGCAGGGACCGCGCCGGGAGTAGGTGAGTATAACTAGCAAGCCCCCGCTCCCCCTCCCCTGCCGATCCCCGGGTATGACTCGAGCATAAGCCGAGAGGGGGACTTTCAGCCCAAAAAAATGGGCTGAAAATCTCGGCTAATACTCGAGTATATACGGTAATTCTTTTTTAATTTTCTTCTTTTTTACCATCACAATTAGGAGCTACAATGCTCTTTATTTTAAATATAAGTACCGTATTTTTCCGACCATAAGACGCACTTTTTTTCCTCCAAATTTGGGAGGAAAGTGTGGGTGCGTCTTATGGTAGGGATGTAGCATGTGGGGAGGGGGGCAGCAGGGAGTGGGATCGCACTGTTATCCCACTTCAGGAGGCAGAAAAATGTCCCCGCTGCCCAGAATCGGCGCTTTGGAAACCATGTGGTCCCGATTAAGTGCAGTGAATATTCATTAGCTGCTTCCCCGCCCACCTATCAGCTGAGTGGTGAGCGGGGAACAGCAAATGAATACTAGACTTAAGCAGGGACACACATGGTTTCCTCATCGCTGGATTCCTGCAGCAGCTGGGGAGATCTGTGTGTTCGGGGGAGGAAGCAGCAGGGGCCAGGGGAGAGGAGATCACTGCATACCTGCCTGGGCTGGACGCTGAGCGCTGTGCACAAGGAGGACCTGTGTGATGTCAGAAGTAGGCGGGCTGGAGAATCACATGGCAGCTCAGATCCCTCCCTCTTCTTGACATCACAGGTCCTTCAGGCTCCCCACTAGAATTTGCAGCTTCCTCTTATAACCTGTGCTGTGGAGAGGTAACAAGAGGGAGGGCTCTGTGTGTGCAGTCATGGTATGCTTTTACCTCACCACAGTGGCTGGCTGGCTGCCACAATTAAGAGGTTAGTCTTTACAAAACACAATAAAGCACTCTACCACTCCTTTGGTGAACTATAACTCCCAGCATGTCATAGGATCTGCAGGACGTGCTGGGAGTTATAGTTCTCCCATGGGATTTTAAAGCAGCACTCCAGTGTTTTTTTTGCAGTGCTGGAGTGGTGCTTGTAATATACCGTATATACTCGAGTATAAGCCGAGATTTTCAGCCCAAATTTTTGGGCTGAAAGTGCCCCTCTCGGCTTATACTCGAGTCATGGTCGGCGGGTGAGGGGGGAGAGAGGACTGTCGCATACTCACCTGCTCCTGGCATTCCTGACGTGGTCCCCGCATGTCCCACGGTCTTCGGGTGCCACAGCTCTTCCCCTGTTCAGCGGTCACATGGTACCACTCATTCAAGTAATGAATATGGACTCCACCCCCATAGGGGTGGAGCCGCATATTCATTCCTGTAATGAGCGGTACCAGTGACCGCTGACAGAGTTAGACGCTGCCGTGCCCGGAGACCATCTGTCCGGGAGAAGGAGCCAGGGACCGCGCCGGAGCAGGTAAGTATTTCATATTTACCTTCCCTCGTTCCACCCGCCGGGCGCCGCTCTCTTTCCGTCCTCTGCAGTGACTGTGAAGGTCAGAGGGCGCGATCACGTATTAGTGTGCGTGCCACCCTCTGCCTGAACAGTCAGTGCGGAGAGACGGGACGCTGAGGAGCAGCGGGCAGCGACGAGGTATGTCACTTTTTTTTAATTACAGCAGCAACAGCAGCAGCATTAAATGTGGCACAGTTTTATATGGAGCATCTATGGGTCAATAATGAATTGTATGGCGCGTTATATTGGGCATCTATGGGGCAATAATGAATTGTATGGAGCATCTATGGGGCAATAATGAATTGTATGGCGCATTATATGGGGCATCTATGGGGCAATCATGAATTGTATGGAGCATCAATGGGGCAATAATGAATTGTATGGAGCATTATATGTGGCACAGTTTTATATGGAGCATCTCTGGGGCAATAATGAACTGTATGGAGCATTATATGTGGCACAGTTTTATATGGAGCATCTTATGGGGCCGTAATGAACTGTATGGAGCATTATATGTGGCACATTTTTATATGGAGCCAATCTCAATTTAACTTTTATTGGCATCTATTTTTATTTTTGACATTTACCGGTAGCTGTTGCATTTCCTACCCTAGGCTTATACTCGAGTCAATAAGTTTTCCCAGTTTTTTTGTGGTAAAATTAGGGGGTCGGCTTATACTCGAGTATATACGGTAAGCCCTGTGCCCCCATTCTTATACTCACCCTCCAGCATCTTCATATAGTACTTCACAGACACCACACTGGTCCCGCAGCTTCCAACATAGCATACTATTATATATAATAACACCACATATAATAGTATGTTATTTATGTTATTAAATATTTTACCACATTTTCTTTGCTTCAAATATTTTTTTCCCTATTTTCCACCTCTAAAACCTGGGTGCGCCTTATAGTCCGAAAAATACGGTACATCAACTGGAAATGTTTTCAACAATAAAACCAAAGAAAAAAAACAAACACAAGCAAGACACATGCTCACACACTGAAACCACATACTGCACAGACCACACTACTTGGTAAATACATCACAGTAAAAAAAAAAAATGCACGTGCACTCACCCAGTCGCACGGACGCATGCACCCGCAATCACCCAGACGCACGCATGCACGAAAGCACACAGGCGCATGCACAACGAATGTACAAGCACAAATGCACACAGGCGCAGGCATAACGCACGCACACACACAAAAGCACACAGCTGTACGCAAACACACACAGATGCACACATGCACACACACAAAAGCATACAGGCTTATGCAAAGACGCACACAAACACACGCATGCACCCACAGACGCACGCAAAAATGGCAGGACTCACTGTCTGGATGCTAAAAGGCCTCAGGCTGCAGCTGGACGCTAGCTGGCTTCACAGTGGCAGGCCTCAGGCTGGAGCTGGACTCTGGCAGGACGCTGGCTGGTGCAGGATGACGGCAGGCCTCTGGCTGTATTCAGGTTTAGCTCTGGCTGGCTGCAGTTTTCTGTCTGGCAGGAGTCTTTCTGGCACATTTGAGTGTGACACCCCAGGCCAGGTTTATTTAGATTTGGGGCCAGTCTGGCCAATTGGCTACAAATTCCTGATTCTGAGCATGCTTAGTGTAAAAAAACGGATTGCAGCGCTGGATTCCGTCATACGACGTGTCACGACGGATCCTGCGTCCATTGGCTTCCATTCTAGCCAACAACGCATGCCGCAGGATGCGTCGCAACACATTTTCCCGACGCAGACAAAAAACGTTACAATCAACGTTTTTTTCCAGACATCGGGCCGCCAAATTCCGACGCATCCAGTGCACGACGTACGGGACGCGTGACAATCCGTCGCGATGCATCGCCAATACAAGTCTATGGGAAAAAAACGCATCCTGCGGGAGACGTCCGCCAGAAAACGCTAGTGTGCAATTAGTCTAAGGGTAAGTTCACAAAGGGCATTTTTGCTGCAGCAAAACATGATCATCTTGGCAGGAAAGAAGCTGCGTCAATTTATTGCGTATTTGGTGCATTTTTTTTTTCTCTTTGTCCATGCTAATGTCCATGGATTTTCAGCAGCAAAAACGCAGGAAATGATACCTGCGTTTTTGCTGCTTTTTTTCAACACCCATTCAAGTCAATGGGTGAAAAAACGCAGCAAAGCACAAAATACTGATCAAACAAAAAACCAATGTGTGCGCAAGAGATTTCTGAAATCTCATAGGCTTTGCTCGTATTGTAAAAAGCAGCTGAAAATTAGCATAAAAAAAGCAGCAAAAACGTGTGAACTTACCCTAACTTTCTAATCACCAACAAAATGGCTGCTCGCTGTGTTCCTGAATCCTCACTTATCCATTAGCAAACACCCAAAAGGGGAGGAGAGCAGTGACATCATACACGTCAGCAGACTCCGCCCATAATTACTGCAGTGCTGTAATGTGAGCTAATTGTACACACGTTTTTTGTCAAATTTCAGTAACTGCACCCCGTAGTGTTTAAAAGTGGAAATGCCAAACCTTTTCAAATTATTTTTCATATTTTACTAAATTATAAACACATGATAATATTTTTTAAGAAAATGTAAACATTAATTCTTTACATTTTTTCAATTGCTGTAAAAAAATTTTTTTGATGGCACCTTCCCTTTAAGTTTATGGGCATAATTTGAAAAAATGTGGAAAAGTTCATGAGGGTATAAATACTTTCAAGGCATGGTGTGTGAACATGGTTAATAAATCCACAGTCTGTTCTAGACATGGTGTGAATTTCCAGACCTGTAACAGGCCCTATCTGATGTGAGACATGCTGTCAATTCTTATGTTTTACTTTTATGGCAATGCAATTGAGCAAAACCAGCATCTACACTGTGTGCAGACTGTGTGGCAACTTGTATTTTTGATGATGAACTGAAATTCATCATCAAAACTGTCATTATTATGTGACAGTGCTTGTGTGAGGTTTTGTCTTTCTTAAGAGAATATCTGTGTGAAAAATTATGCAATTAAGATGAGAAAATTTGCGTTTTTCATTCAATTGTTTATTTTCATCTGTTGTAGCGAGAATAGTAACCAAACTACTCAAATGAGCAAATACATTTCTATCTTTCTACAACAAATATCAGTGCCCAATATAGCCACCATTCATTCTTTCAGTTTCTTAATCTGTTGATCAACTTTTTAGGCAGCATCACCTACAGCCTCCCAGACACTGTGTTCTGAGGCGCCATCAGCATTTTGCTAGAGGAAAAAAAAAATTGTCTCTCACATTCCGAATTATGCTACTGCGCAGGCGCAGCCAGTGCCATTTTGAGGAAGAAAATGTTTTTCCTACTCAAATGTATATCACTAAATAAAATGAAAATATGGTGGCCACTATAGATCCGATCATGCTATAGCGCAGATGCTGCTGCCTCCTGCATGATGAATTTTTATTTTTTCCATCATACATGACGGCACCACGAGAGAGGGGATCCGCCCATCAAGGACAGGAAACCTTCAAGATAAAAGGAGCGGCTCCTCTCTCCACATCAGTTGGTTTCCTGTCCTTGACGGGGAACCCTCAAGATGGAAGACGTCTGATGAAGACAGAAGAGGATGCCGGGGCCTGGGTCGGGTGGATTTGGGCAGGCGCTGGTCTGCTGCACCCGTCACCAGGTACCCGTAGTCGCCTCGGGGGTCAATGTATACCATGCCCCCCCTGAGCGAAGCATGGCCACAGCCCGCGAGGCGAACGCCCGGGTGAAGTTGGAGCCTCGGAGGCCATCCCTTTTACCAAAAAAAAAATAAAAATCCACCTGCCAATTGTCCTCGGAGGTCACAATGGTGCTCCCTCCCTGTTGACTATGGTGGCCATGCAGCCTGTGAGACACATCGGTGCCCAGGCTAGGTAAGGCTCCTCAGAGGGTTTATGCCATCCCTGTTGAGCACTGCAGATGGTCCACCCCAGCCCACCCCCCTCCCCTTCCCTCCCCTCCCCTCCTTCCTTCCTGGATCAGTACCTGAGACAAGCGGAGAGGTGTGGAGCGGTATCTGACAGCATGGATCTGGAGGTGTGTGTGGCGTGTCGGACGGAGGGAACACTGCAGAGTTTCCTGCCTGGCCGGCACCATGTTCCCAGGAGGCGGCCGCGCGTGCGCACATCGCTGGGCAGCAGCGCCCGGAACGTTTGTGCAGGGCACTGGGGCAGGAGGACCGGAATCTTCGGCGCGCACCGGAAGTAAGGGCCGGATGCGCGCCTGGAAGGTGAGTGCATGGACGCTGGAGGGCGACAGAGCAGCGCGAACCGGAAGTAAGTGCCGGGTGTGCGCGCAGAACCCAGCGGTGGCACTTGGGTCAGAGGCAGGATCAACCAGGTGAATGATTAATTAAGTAGCGCGCCCCGGAAGTAGTGCCGGGGGCACG
This sequence comes from Ranitomeya variabilis, assembly GCF_051348905.1. NCBI lineage: Eukaryota > Metazoa > Chordata > Amphibia > Anura > Dendrobatidae > Ranitomeya > Ranitomeya variabilis. Next base: position 127,135,543 of record NC_135239.1, on the reverse strand, counting down.
CTTTGTTTATACAGCAGTATTGCGCTAGCGGTGGCAGATGCAGGATCAACCAGGTGTTTGATTGATTACATGCACCGGAGGTGGTGCAGGCACGATCAGCCAGGTAGTTAATTGGATTAAATACACCTGGTTACAGCACACACCAGAGTGCTGAGCAGCCAATAAAGGCAGGATCAACCAGGTGATTCATTTAAAAAAAAAAAAAAGGGGAGTGATTCTATTTAAACAAGCCAGTTGCGCTGCCCTGTGTCACTAAAAACCAGGTCAGGTTGAAGGTGACTGCTCTTGCTGCGTGGTGGTGTGTATAATGGAGAGCTTTTCACCAGAGCATTTGATGCCACAGCAAGAGGTGCAGGAGAGGCGGTCTCGCTCAAGCAAAAAGAGCCAGATCTGCCATGGCAGCAGCAGAAGCCGCTCGGACAGCGTACGGACGGATCGCCATGCCAAGGAGGGGTCCCTAGTCTCAGTGGGAGACATGGAGAAAACCAGCCAACCTCCGGATCCGGTACCCGTACTTTGAAAGCGTCCGAGTGGTGAGTGAACTGCGAGAAAGTCCAGCACGCTAATGTCTGTTCTTTTCTCTTATCTCCGTCTCTCCCCTCTTTTCTTACATACATTGCGGGGTGGAGTATAGGAGGTCCCCAAAAAGTATAAGGGAAAAACTAAAAATAAGGAGTGTCCCTTATGTGAAAAGCCTTTAAAGACATCTTGGGGTAAAAGACTGTGTCAGGAGTGTATCAACAGGACGGTGGCAGAGGAAACACCCTCCTTTACGGACAGCCTAAGATCTCTGATCCAGTCCAAAGTCTCTAGGTCCGTAAAGGCATTACAGACAGCTGACACAGAGGCCAGATCTAGGGACAGATCCAGCCCTTCAGTAGGATCCCAAAGAGATTCCTCGGGGTCAGAGCAGGATTAAGATACGGCCCGCTGCTCTGATAGTAGCTTGATAGTAGCTCAGAGGAGGAAGACACTTTTCCAGCAGAGGCTACGGATAAGCTTATTAAAGCTGTTCGCTCTACCATGGGACTGGTAGATGAGAAGGCCGAACTTATGTTCAATGGTCTACAAAAGAAAAAACGGAGGTCATTCCCTGTTAATGAACAGCTACAAGAACTGATTAAAAGGGAATGGCAAAAGCCAGAAAAAAGGTCCCAGATAACCACCTCCCTAAAAAGAAGGTATCCGTTTGGAGAGGAGGCGTCCTCATCTTGGGACAGAGCCCCAAAGATTGATGTGGCGGTCTCAAAAGTTGCCAGGAAATCCTCCCTGCCATTCGAGGACCTAGGTTCTCTAAAAGAACCTCTGGATAGGAAGGTGGACAGTTCCCTGAAGACAGCTTGGGAAGCCTCAGCAGGAGCACTAAGGCCAGCTATCGCGGCCACTTGTGTAGCCAGATCCCTTAAAATCTGGATAGACAACCTGGAGGAACAGGTAGAACAAAAAGTTTCCAGGGAAGCTATCCTGGAGGCAATACCAACCATGAGAGCAGCGGCTGTGTTTCTAGCTGAAGCATCAGCAGACTCGGCTAGGCTGGCAGCAAAATCAGCAGCTTTAGCCAAAACAGGACGCCGTGCCGTATGGCTTAAATGCTGGCCAGGAGATACTCAGGCGAAGATGAAGCTTTGCTCTTTGCCTTGTGAGGGGAACTTCCTGTTCGGACCGGCATTAGACGAGGTATTGGAGAAGGCCGGTGATAAAAAGAAAAACTTTCCAAAACAGCCATTTCAGCCCTTTCGTCGCTCCTTTCGGAGAGGCCAGAAATTCCGAAGGCAGCAGTACAGAGACCGACACAGGAGCAACCTGGACAAGCGACCCAGGGGAGGAAAGGGCTTCTATTTTGGCAAGTTCCCCAGAGACACCAAGAAACCCTCCCAGTGACGGTCCTTCTCAGGTGGGAGGGAGGCTCTCTCACTTCCTTCCAGCCTGGGAGAGGATCTCATCCAGCATATGGATCCGGCAGATCGTAGGATCAGGCCTAAAATTAAAGTTCCACCACTGGCCTCCAAGCAGGTATATGCAGACCCCGGTACAGTCCTCTGAGGAGAAACAAGACCATCTCGAAGGAGAAGTAACATCACTCCTAGACAAGCACGTCTTGGAAGAAGTTCCAATAGAGGAAAGGAGGGAAGGATTTTATTCCCCCCTTTTTCTCATAAAAAAACCTGACAATTCTTGGAGGACAATAATAAATTTAAAAGGCCTCAACAAATTTCTTGTAATACCATCATTCAAGATGGAAACCATAAAATCAGCGGTGAAGCTTCTATATCCCCAGTGTTACATGTCCGTCCTCGACCTCAAGGACGCTTATCACGTCCCAATCAGACAACAAGATCATCGGTTTCTCAGAGTGGCAGTCCAGATGGGGCCCCAGTTGCGTCACTTTCAATACAGGGCTCTGCCCTTTGGGATAGCAACAGCCCCATGGGTATTCACAAAGCTGATAGCAGAGGTCACAGCTCATCTCAGAGAAAAAGACACTCTGATAATACCCTACTTGGACGACTTCCTGATAGTGGGGAAGAACTTTTCTCACTGTCAGGAGCAGGTCAGGATAGTGATGGACACTCTACAGACACTGGGATGGCAACTAAACCTCAAAAAATCAAAACTAGGGCCAGCTATGGTCCAGAATTTCCTGGGGATAACAGTAGACTCTGTGGCACAGGAGTGTCGCCTCCCAGAAGAAAAAGAGGAAAAAGTCAAACAGATGATTATGTCCACATTAAAAAAGCCGGAAGTGACTTTAAGAAGAGCCATGTCGGTGTTGGGGTCCCTAACCTCCTGCATACCGGCAGTAAAATGGGCCCAGTTCCATGCAAGAGAACTGCAATGGTGTGTTCTGCAGAACGACCTGGAACTTCAGGGGCAGCTAGAGCAGAAGCTCACTCTCCCACTCTGTGCTCCAATCTCTCAGATGGTGGTTACAGATAGTCATCCCCGAGAGGAGTTCCCTGGACATTCACAGCCTCCAAGGTAATCACAACAGACGCCAGTCCATGGGGGTGGGGAGCTCACTCAGACACACTTTGGGTCCAAAACCCCTGGGCTCAAGAGGAGAAAGATCTATCAAACGAGTGAGAGCTCCTAGCAATAGAAAAGGCGCTAGAGAGGTTACTTCTACACTTGGCAGGGCATCATGTGAGAGTCCTATCGGACAACCGAACAGCGGTCGCATACGTGAACCACCAGGGAGGCACCCGCTCTCGGGCACTGATGCACATAACCACAAGACTCATGTCTCTAGCCGAAAGGCACTTCCTTTCATTATCGGCCCTGCATATCCGAGGTGTGGACAACATAAAGGCAGACTTTTTAAGCAGGAACCACTTGAGGCAAGGAGAATGGTCCCTAAAAAAGTCAATTTTTCAACGGATAGTGCACATGTGGGGAAAACCCAGGGTAGACCTCTTTGCCTCAAAAGCCAACAGAAAAGTTCAAAAATTCTGCTCCCTGAACCCAGCAGACAGGCCGTTGGCAGTAGACGCCTTCAGCATAGAATGGACGTCAGGACTCCTGTATGCCTTCCCACCGATATATCTAGTTCCAGCAGTTCTGAGGAAGATCAGGGAGGACAAGGCTAGGGTAATTGTCATAGCTCCCTTCTGGCCGAAAAGACCGTGGTTTTACTGGCTGAGAGTGATGTCAGTGAAGAGGAGGCGTCCTCATCTTGGGACAGAGCCCCAAAGATTGATGTGGCGGTCTCAAAAGTTGCCAGGAAATCCTCCCTGCCTGTCACACTCGCAGTATTTGGTCAGTATTTTACATCAGTATTTGCAATCCAAAACCAGGAGTGGAACAAATAAAGGAAAAGTATAACAGAAACATATGCACAACTTCTGCATTTATCACCCACTCCTGGTTTTGGCTTACAAATACTGATGTAAAATACTGACCAGATACTGCGAGTGTGACGGCAGCCAAAGTGTCAGATCCGCGATCTGTCACTTTACTGTGGTGTTCCCCCCTGGGGCAAAGTAAAAAAAAAAATATTTACATATGTAAAAAATAAATTCCTACATAAAGAAAAAAAAAATATTGTTCCAATAAATACATTTCTTTATCTAAATAAATAAATAAAAAACCCAATAAAAGTTCACATATTTAGTATCGCCACGTCCGTAACGACCCGACCTATAAAACTGTTCCACTAGTTAACCCCTTCAGTGAACACCGTAAAAAAACAAAACAAAAAAAAACACCTAGGCGAAAAACGACAACGACGCTTTATTATCATACCGCCAAACTAAAAGTGGAATAACTCGATCAAAAAGCCGGATATAAATAACCATGGTACCGCTGAAAACATTATCTTGTCCCTCAAAAAACGTGCCGCCATACAGCATCCTCAACGAAAAAATAAAAAAGTTATAGTCCTCAGAATAAAGCGATGCAAAAATAATTATTTTTTTATATAAAATAGTTTTTATCGTATAAAAGCGCCAAAACATAAAAAAATTATATAAATGAGGTATCGCTGTAATCGTACTGACCCGAAGAATAAAACTGCTTTATCAATTTTACCAAACTTGGAACGGTGTCAGCGCCCCCCCAAAAGAAATTCATGAATAGCTGTTTTTTGTTCATTCTACATCACAAAAATCAGAATAAAAAGCGATCAAAAAATGTCACGTGCCCGAACATGGTACCAATAAAAGCGTCAACTTGTCCCACAAAAAACAAGACCTCACATGACTCTGTGAACCAAAATAAGGAAAAATTATAGCACTCAAAATGTGGAGACGCAAAAACTATTTTTTGCAATAAAAAGCGTCTTTTAGTGTGTGACGGCTGCCAATCATGAAAACCCCCTTTCATCACCCCCTTGGTTAGGGAAAAATAATAAAATTTTAAAAGTATTTATTTCCATTTTCCCATTAGGGTTAGGGTTGGGGCTAAAGTTAGGGTTTGGATTACATTTACGGTTGGGATTAGGGTTAGGGGTGTGGTTAGGGTTATGGTTGGGATTAGGGTTACGGGTGTGTTTCAGTTAGGGTTTCAGTTAGAATTGGGGGTTTCCACTGTTTAGGCACATCAGGGGCTCTCTAAACGCGACATGGCGTCCGATCTCAATTCCAGCCAATTCTGCGTTGAAAAAGTAAAACAGTTCTCCTTCCCTTCCGAGCTCTCCCGTGCGCCCAAACGGGTTTACCCCAACATATGGGGCATCAGCGTACTCAGGACAAATTGGACAACAACTTTTGGGTTCCAATTTCTCCTGTTACCCTTGGGAAAATACAAAACTGGGGGCTAAAAAATAATTTTTGTGGAAAGCAGAATTTTTATTTTCACGGCTCTGCGTTATAAACTGTAGTGAAACACTTGGGGGTGCAAAGTTCTCACAGCACATCTAGTTAAGTTCCTTAGGGGGTCTACTTTGCAAAATGGTGTCCTTTATGGGGGGTTTCAATGTTTAGGTACATCAGGGGCTCTCTAAATGCGACATTGCGTCCCATCTCAATTCCAGTCAATTTTGCATTGAAAAGTCAAATGGCGCTCCTTCCCTTCCGAGCTCTGCCATGCGCCCAAACAGTAGTTTACCCCCACATATGGGGTATCAGCGTACGCAGGACAAATTGTACAACAACTTTTGGGGTCCAATTTCTCCTTTTACCCTTGGCAAAATAAAGCAAATTGGAGCTGAAGTAAATTTTTTGTGACAAAAAGTTAAATGTTCATTTTTTTTAAACATTCCAAAAATTCCTGTGAAAAATCTGAAGGGTTAATAAACTTATTGAATGTGGATTTGAGCACCTTGAGTGATGCAGTTTTTAGAATGGTGTCACAGATGGGTATTTTCTATTATATAGACCCCTCAAAGTGACTTCAAATGTGATGTGGTACCTAAAAAAAAAATAATAGTGTTGTAAAAATGAGAAATTGCTGGTCAGCTTTTAACCCTTATAACTCCCTAACAACAAAAAAATGTTGGTTCCAAAATTGTGCTGATATAAAGTAGACATGTGGGAAATGTTAATAATTAAGTATTTTGTGTGACATATATCTCTGTCATTTAAGGGCATAAAAATTTAAAGTTGGAAAATTGCGAAATTTTCAAAATTTTTTTCAAATTTCCATTTTTTTCACAAGTAAACGCAAGTAATATCAAAAGAAATTTTACCACTATCATGAAGTACAGGGCCTCTCTGACCTTTCCCGGCACCTGCGCACTGCAGTACTTTGCTTTGCCCTCAACAGGGCAGACAAAGTACGCCAGCACCAGAGCTTCAGCGTGAAGATCAGAAGAGGACGTCATCTGATGAAGATGGGAGGCACCGGACCGGACCGTGACATCCATGGGACCGGGAACGCCCCTGGGTGAGTATAATATAACCCCTTTTTCTCATCTTTTCGGATACATCGGGCTTATCTACAGCATTACAGAATGCTGTAGATAAGCCCCTGATGCTGGTGGGCTTGGCTAACCCTCGATTTTGGGGGTGACAGGTTCCCTTTAGTTATTTTAGTGATATTAACCCCTTTCTGACATTTTTTGTAATAATACTTCCCTGTTCCATTGGCCTAGCTGACCAGGGACGGATTATTACTTCATCACGATCACCCAGGCTGTGCGATTGCGATTGCTGTCGGGTCTCAGATGATTCTGACAGCTGATACCCAGCACTGCGTTCCAGGAGTGGTCACGTACCGCTCCCGCCGCTTTAACCCCCTAAATGCTGCAATCACAGCATTCTGGGAGCCAGCACAGGGATGATAGCTACTCTGCCTTTGGATCTGAGACCCTGCGGCGTGACACGGTGTCTGGATGGTTGCCATGGTGACCCGATGTCGTCACCAAAGCTACGAAAGTTGCTGATCATGCGCAGTGTATGATCAGCAACATTCTCTGTCAGTGCAGAGCTGACAGTTTGTACAGCATATGGATGCTGCTGCATCCCCATGCTGTACAAGCAATTAGCCTGCAAAAAATAATAGCCCCGTAGTGGGAAAGTATCCTCAAGTAAGAAAGTTAAAAATACATATATACACATACATACATACATACACATACATGCACAGTACAGACCGGAAGTTTGGACACACCTTCTCATTTACAGATTTTTCTGTATTTTCATGACTATGAAAATTGAACATTCACACTGAAGGCATCAAAACTATGAATTAACACGTGGAATTATATACTTTACAAAAAAGTGTGAAACAACTGAAAATATGTCTTATATTCTAGGTTCTTCAAAGTAGCCACCTTTTGCTTTGATGACTGCTTTGCACACTCTTGGCATTCTCTTGATGAGCTTCAAGAGGAAGTCACCGGGAATGGTTTTCACTTCACAGGTGTGCCCTGTCAGGTTTAAAAAGTGGGATTTCTTGCCTTATAAATGATGGTGGGACCATCAGTTGTGTTGTGCAGAAGTCTGGTGGATACACAGCTGATAGTCCTACTGAATAGACTGTTAGAATTTGTATTATGGCAAGAAAAAAGCAGCTAAGTAAAGAAAAACGAGTGGCCATCAGTACTTTAAGAAATGGAGGTCAGTCAGTCCGAAAAATTGGGAATTGTTGTGAATTTGGATTTTGGGCTCCCCCGGTGGCCGCTTGTGGAATTGGACTTGTCATCCTCTTTCCTGTTTCACCTGGTTCCATCAGTAGTGGGTGTCGCTATTTAAGCTCATTTCTCTGGTGGTTTCTTGCCGGTCAACAATGTTATCTGATGCCTCTCAGTGCTTGTTCCTGCTTCTGGACTACTACTAGATAAGTTGGACTTTTGTCCATGTTTTGTTTTGCCTATTTGTTCCAGTTCACAGCTGAAGTTTTGTTACTGTGTCTGGAAAGCTCTCGGAAGTTTGACCGGCCCATAAAGTGTTAAAGACCCAGGTTGAGAAAGGAGAGTTATAAGAAGTCTGCTGGAATTTTTTTTTTTTTTTTTTTTCCTCCAGTCTGCCTTGCTGCAGTCTTTTTTCTCTCTCTCCTCCTAATCTCTGTATGGCTCTGTGTGCACCTGACAATAATGGATCTCCAGAGTGTAACTGCGGGTTTGAATAATCTCATCACGAAAGTACAAAATTTACAAGATTTTGTGGTACATGCTCCGGTATCTGAGCCGAGAATTCCTTTGCCGGAGTTCTTCACAGGGAATAGAGCTAGCTTCCAGAATTTCCGAAATAATTGTAAGCTTTATTTGTCCCTGAAGTCTCGTTCAGCTGGAGACCCTGCTCAGCAGGTTAGGATTGTGATTTCCTTGCTCAGGGGTGACCCTCAAGATTGGGCCTTCTCATTGCCAGCAGGGGATCCTGCGTTACGCGATGTGGATGCGTTTTTTCTGGCCTTGGGCTTGCTTTATGAGGAACCTCATTTGGAACTTCAGGCAGAAAAAACTTTGATGGCACTATCTCAGGGGCAAGACGAAGCTGAAGTTTTCTGCCAAAAATTCCGTAAATGGTCTGTGCTTACTCAGTGGAATGAGTGCGCCTTGGCGGCAACTTTCAGAGAAGGTCTCTCTGATGCCGTTAAGGATGTTATGGTGGGGTTCCCTGTGCCTGCAGGTCTGAATGAGTCCATGACAATGGCTATTCAGATTGATAGGCGTCTGCGGGAGCGCAAACCGGTGCACCATCTGGCGGTGTCTATGGAAAAGACGCCAGAAAGTATGCAGTGTGATAGAATTCTGTCCAGGAGCGAGCGACAGAATTTTAGACGGAAGAATGGATTGTGTTTCTATTGTGGGGATTCTACTCATGTTATATCAGCATGCTCTAGGCGTACAAAGAAGCTTGATAAGTCTGTTTCCATTGGCACCATTCAGTCTAAGTTTATTTTGTCTGTAACCCTGATTTGCTCTTTGTCATCCATTGCCACGGACGCCTATGTTGACTCTGGCGCCGCTCTGAGTCTTATGGATTGGTCCTTTGCCAATCGTTGTGGTTTTGATTTAGAGCCTTTGGAGACTCTTATTCCTCTGAAGGGGATTGACTCCACCCCATTGGCTAATAATAAACCACAATACTGGACACAAGTAACCATGCGTATCAATCCGGATCACCAGGAGATTATTCGTTTCCTGGTGCTGTATAATTTACATGACGATTTGGTACTGGGATTGCCATGGTTGCAGTCTCACAACCCAGTCTTGGACTGGAGAGCAATGTCTGTGTTGAGCTGGGGATGTAAGGGTATTCATGGGGACTTACCTTTGGTTTCTATTTCGTCGTCCATTCCCTCTGAAGTCCCTGAGTTCCTCTCTGATTATCAAGACGTCTTTGACGAACCCAAGCTTGGGTCGTTACCTCCGCACCGTGAGTGCGATTGTGCCATAGATTTGATACCGGGTTGTAAATATCCCAAGGGTCGTTTGTTTAATCTGTCTGTGCCGGAACATGCTGCTATGCGGGAATATATAAAGGAGTCTTTGGAAAAGGGACAATTTGAAGTTGTCCCAGGAGAAGACTCAGCGTTTTGCCAACCGTCATCGTCGTGTTGGTTCTCGGCTTTGTGTTGGAGATTTGGTGTGGTTGTCTTCTCGTTTTGTCCCTATGAGGGTCTCTTCTCCTAAGTTTAAACCTCGGTTCATCGGCCCTTATAGAATATTGGAGATTCTTAATCCTGTTTCTTTCCGTTTGGACCTCCCTGCGTCCTTTTCCATTCATAACGTTTTTCATCGGTCGTTATTGCGCAGGTATGAGGTACCTGTGGTACCTTCAGTTGAGCCTCCTGCTCCGGTGTTGGTTGAGGGTGAGTTGGAGTACGTTGTGGAGAAAATTTTGGACTCTCGTGTTTCCAGACGGAGACTCCAGTATCTGGTCAACTGGAAGGGTTACGGCCAGGAGGATAATTCTTGGGTCAATGCATCTGATGTTCATGCTTCTGATCTTGTTCGTGCCTTCCATAGGGCTCATCCTGGTCGCCCTGGTGGATCTGGTGAGGGTTCGGTGCCCCCTCCTTGAGGGGGGGGTACTGTTGTGAATTTGGATTTTGGGCTCCCCCGGTGGCCGCTTGTGGAATTGGACTTGTCATCCTCTTTCCTGTTTCACCTGGTTCCATCAGTAGTGGGTGTCGCTATTTAAGCTCATTTCTCTGGTGGTTTCTTGCCGGTCAACAATGTTATCTGATGCCTCTCAGTGCTTGTTCCTGCTTCTGGACTACTACTAGATAAGTTGGACTTTTGTCCATGTTTTGTTTTGCCTATTTGTTCCAGTTCACAGCTGAAGTTTTGTTACTGTGTCTGGAAATCTCCGAGAGCTTTCCAGACACAGTAACAAAACTTCAGCTGTGAACTGGAACAAATAGGCAAAACAAAACATGGACAAAAGTCCAACTTATCTAGTAGTAGTCCAGAAGCAGGAACAAGCACTGAGAGGCATCAGATAACATTGTTGACCGGCAAGAAACCACCAGAGAAATGAGCTTAAATAGCGACACCCACTACTGATGGAACCAGGTGAAACAGGAAAGAGGATGACAAGTCCAATTCCACAAGCGGCCACCGGGGGAGCCCAAAATCCAAATTCACAACAGGGAATACTTTGAATGTGTCCCCAAGTGCAGTGGCAAAAACCATCAAGCGCTACAAAGAAACTGGCTCACATGAGGACCGCCCCAGGAAAGGAAGACCAAGAGTCACCTCTGCTTCTGAGGATAAGTTTATCCGAGTCACCAGCCTCAGAAATTGCAAGTTAACAGCTGCTCAGATTAGAGACCAGGTCAACGCCACACAGAGTTCTAGCAGCAGACACATCTCTACAACAACTGTTAAGAGGAGACTTTGTGCATCAGGCCTTCATGGTAAAATAGCTGCTAGGAAACCACTGCTAAGGACAGCCAACAAGTTGAAGAGACTTGTTTGGGCTAAAGAACACAAGGAATGGACATTAGACCAGTGGAAATCTGTGCTTTGGTCTGATGAGTCCAAATTTGTGATCTTTGGTTCCAACCACCGTGTCTTTGTGCGACGCAGAAAAGGTGAACGGATGGACTCTACATGCCTGGTTCCCACCATGAAGCATGGAGGAGGAGGTGTGATGGTGTGGGGGTGCTTTGCTGGTGACACTGTTGGGGATTTACTCAAAATTGAAGGCATACTGAACCAGCATGGCTATCACTGCATCTTGCAGCGGCATGCTATTCCATCCGTAATGTAATGTCTATTGTCTGTACAAGTCCCCTCTATAAGTTATAAAGCGCTGCGGAATATGTTGGCGCTATATAAATAAAATTATTATTATTATTATCCGGTTTGCTTTTAGTTGGACCATCATTTATTTTTCAACAGGACAATGACCCCAAACATACGTCCAGGCTGTGTAAAGGCTATTTGACCAAGAAGGAGAGTGATGGGGTGCTACCTCAGATGACCTGACCTCCACAGTCACCAGACCTGAACCCAAACGAGATGGTTTGGGGTGAGCTGGACCGCAGAGTGAAGGCAAAAGGGCCAACAAGTGCTAAGCATCTCTGGGAACTCCTTCAAGATTGTTTGAAGACCATTTCCGGTGACTACCTCTTGAAGCTCATCAAGAGAATGCCAAGAGTGTGCAAAGCAGTCATCAATGCAAAAGGTGGCTACTTTGAAGAACCTAGAATATAAGACATATTTTCAGTTGTTTCACACTTTTTTATTAAGTATATAATTCCACGTGTTAATTCATAGTTTTGATGCCTTCAGTGTGAATGTACAATTTTCATAGTCATGAAAATAGAGAAAAATCTTTAAATGAGAAGGTGTGTCCAAACTTTTGGTCTGTACTGTATATAAACAATAAAAGTACACATATTTGGTATCACCGCGTCCGCAATGACCCGACCTATGAGACTGTTCCACTAGTTAACCCCTTTAGTGAACGCCATAAAAAATAAATAAAAAGGCAAAAAATAATGCTTTATCATACCGCCGAACAAAAAGTGGAATAAAACAAACAAAAAAAAGACAGATATTAACATGGTACCGCTGAAAATGTCATCTTGTTCCACAACAAACAAGCTGCGATACAGCTCTATCAGGGGAAAAATAAAAAAGTTATGGCTCTCGGAGTAAAGCGATGCAAAAACATTATTTTTCTGTAAAATAGTTTTTATTTTATAAAAGCGCTAAAACATAAAAAATGCTATAAATGAGGTATTGCTGAAAGTGTACTGACCCGCAGAATAAAACTGCCTTATCAATTTTTTTCATACACGGAGCGGCATAACCCCCCCCGCCCCCCCCCCAAAAAAAAAATCCTGAATTGCCGGTGTTTGTTCATTCTGCCTCCCAAAAATCGGAATAGAAGGCAATCAGTGATTTTCATGTGCCCGACAATGGTACCGATAAAAACGTCAGCTCGTCCCACAAAAAACAAGCTCTCAAAATATGGTGATGCAAAAACTATTTTTTGCAATAAAAAGCGACTTTGTGTGTGACAGCAGCCAAACATAAAAACCCTATATAAATCTGTTATCGCTGTAATTACAGCGACCTGAAGAGTAAAGTCACCTAATCACTTATACCGCATAAGGAACGGCGTAAACAATAAATTAAATCAATTCTTCACCTGCTGTTTATTTTTTTTTTTTCTTTGTGCCTCCGAAAGATCGCAGTAAGGCTTAGCGCACATTTATCCTGCACTCTGCACTGAGTGTTTGTATCGAGGTTTCCGTGTAAATCTCTGAAATACGTGATTAAGACAGAACCTGTGGCAGAAGATTCCCTATAATGAGGCAGTTGGAGGTACTGTAAATGCAGTCTTAAGCTACGTTCACATTTGCGTTGTGCGGCGCAGCGTCGGCGACACAACGCATGCAAAAAGCATGCACAACGCAGCGTTTTGTGACGCATGCGTTCATTTTTTGCATGATTTTTGGCGCAGAAAAAACTGCATCATGCAGCGTCCTCTGCGCCCTGACAGTTGCGCCAAAATGACGCATGCGTCACAAAACGCAAGACAACGCATGTCCATGCGCCCCCCATGTTTAATATAGGGGCGCATGACGCATGCGTCGCCGCGGCTGCGCCCGACGCTGCGCCGCACATCGCTAATGTGAACGTAGCCTAACCTGTGATCCAGTGGTGTCTGTTTTTTAGGATTGCATAAAAGTGCCGTCGGTCAGTTTTGTGCACTTATGAAAAGAAGGACACCGCTGAACACAGGCCAGATGGAGTCCAGAGTAACTCTGCTGCCTCCATTATAGTGAATGGATTCCTCGGGGGTTTCATCTGAATCGCATCACTCAGATTTAGAGGGAAACCCCAAAGTAAGTTTACAGCTTAGAGTGCCGGATAAATGTGATCCCAAATGTTATGTAAAATGTTCCCAATAAAAGCTTCAACTCAATCCACAAAAAAAGCAAGCTCAGGTCTGTCATCTGTTAATGGAAATATAGAGGGCTTCCACATTACCGTTAGCAGAAAGGCTCTCGAAAAGCAAAATGGCTCCTCACTCGCCCAAAGAAATTCAGCAAATTCTTCACTCCCAAATCCAAATGCCCCTTCCCTTCTGACCCCCACAGTGTACCTAAACCACATATTGCGTCCACGTTTGGTATTTCTGAAGCGATGAGAGCACTCCCAACTTATGGATGCATGCCTCCAGAAGCATTGACTGGACATAACGTACTGTTGACTACAGTGTACTGGTCACTACATAAGTTTGCAATTTTCATTCGGCAACATTCATTGCGACTTATTTCTGGAAAATACCCATGGAGTCAAAATCGTCACTACACCTGTAGATAAATTCCCCAAGGAGTATAACTTTTCAAATGGGGTCACTTGAGGGGGGATCCTGATCTAGCAATAAGGGGCTCTGTATATTGAATCTGCAAACTGTTCTAGGAACATCTCTCCAGGAGGCAAATAGTGCCCCGTCTCTCCAGAGTATGGCTAAGTAGTACGGTACTGCTACTGTAAATATGGGGTATTGCCACGTTCAGTAGAAATTGTGGGACAAATTTTGGTGCTTCTTTACCCACTTCTTTTGTGAAAATGTAAAATCTGGGGCTAAAACAAAATGTTGTTGTTAAAAATGTAGTTATTTTTTGCTCACTGCCCAATGGTATTAAATTCTGTTACACACCCATGGTGTCAATATGTTCACTACACCCATTGAGAGGTGTAGTTTGTAATATGCGGTTACTTATGGTGGGGTTCTACTTCTCTGGCATCTCATGGGCTCTCAGTGTGTTATGGCACCTGCACATCATAAGGCTGGGGACACACTTAACGTATAAAAAAACGGTCCGTTTTTCACGGCCGAGAATCGCACAAATGTTTCAAAAACAGTGATCCGTGTGCAGTGCGAGGATGCGTTTTCCTCGCATCAAATGATCCGTGTGACATCCATGTGTCATCCGTATGGCATCCGTATGCCGAGATTTTCTCGCAAGCTTGCAAAATGGACATATAACGGTTTTGCCACCTACAAAAATTTAAAACATCACCCAGAACATTATTTAAGGGCCATAAAACAGGTGGCAGCCACCAATCAAGGCAGCAGAGTCCCTGCTTGTGTTGGTGCACTTCTGCTTGATGAGCAACATGTCGGATCTACTGACTTTTAACACCACAGAGCTTGTGCTTTACAACTGGGTACTTTCCCAACGTTTTGGAGAGCCATACCCAGTAATTGTTGATTCGAGGAGGCGGAGACGGATGTGGGTACATCCACTTATGAAGCAACGGATCAAGAAAGGACATTTCAAACGTCTGTATGCTGCTCTGAGGACCAATCCAGACAAGTTCTTCAACTATTGTCGGATGCGGATACAAACGTTTGATATTTTGTTGGAGATTTTGCGACCAGGGATTACCAAGAAGGACACCAGGATGCGACAATCCATTTCGGCAGAGGAGCGCCTTATCCTTACTTTACGGTATGTATCAATCGTCTGTTTCTAAAAAAAGATTTGGGTGTAATGCTATTACTCATTGTGAAAAGTAGCTATTTAAATGGTTCCTAAACTTCAACATACCCGTATTTTCCGGCGTATAAGACGACCCCCGATTTTTTTTTTGAGATTTTCGGGGGTTCAAAATTAGTCTGATACGCCTGAAAAGACCGTAATTTATGATAAAGTTGGACTATTTAAGCAAATCTAACATCAAAGCCATCGCATGTCCTTAATGTTTGAGGAATCATGCCATATTATTTAGCTAATTGTAGTTTTGGCCCAGAGAACACTGTAATGTTTTAAATTTGTATTGTAAACAAATTATCTGGTTTCTTTTAGCTTCCTTGCAACTGGACTATCATATGCGGCCCTGCATTTAGAGTTTTTACTCGGGAAATCTACAATTTCTGGAATTGTGCGGGATACATGCACGGAAATATGGAGAAGACTCCATCAAGAGGTGATGCCTGAGCCGAAAAGGTCCGATTGGTTACGGATTGCCCAAGGATTTCAGGACACCTGCCAGTTTCCGCACTGTATTGGGGCTCTGGACGGAAAGCACATCCGTGTGCGTAAGCCGCCGGGCTCAGGGACCCAATTCTATAATTTTAAACAGTTTTTCTCTGTAGTGCTGTTGGCCCTGGTCGACAGCAACTACAGGTTTATAATTGTAGATATTGGGGCCTATGGGAGAACTGGAGACTCTAGAGTCTTCAGTTCTTCCTTAATGGGTCGGCGGCTGCGCACCAATGATTTGGATCTCCCACCCCCAAGTAACCTACCAGGGGCGAATTTAGATGCGGTGCCTTACATGATGGTAGCAGATGAAGCGTTTCAATTATCCAGGAACGTCATGAGGCCATATCCACGGAGAGGCCTGGACTACCGGTGTAGAATTTTTAATTTGCGCCTTTCACGTGCCCGCCGTCTGGTAGAGTGTTCATTTGGCATTCTCACTGCTAAATGGTGGGTACTTCAGCCCGCAATACAACTGAGTGAAGGCAATGTCAATGGTGTCATCAAAGCATGTGTTGTTCTTCACAACTTTACTAGATACCATGATTGCCCATCATCTGCTGCTGTTGAAATTGATTATGCTAATACTGTATTGCCTACTCCACGTGTTCTCCCTTCTCGTCGTCAGCCCTCAGGCCTAAAAGTTCGTGATGTGTTAACAAATTATTTTGTGTCACCAGAGGGAGCGACTGATTGGCAAGACAATGCTGTTGTGCTTTAAATTTTCTTTATATTGTTAGTTAATAAATAGCTTAATGTTCATGTGTGAATTGTATATTATGTTTCTACTTTTCCTTTCCCAAAAAGTTTTGAAGTTGCCACATCATCTTTGTAGTCCTAAGAAGACACAACACTTATATTTGGACCAACATTTTTACTGATCAAAGCATATATATCTTTGCCCAAAACATATTAACATCATGTGTCATTTTCGGCCTAATAACCAGAGTCAACCAGAACAAAGAACAGGCCAATGGCGCCAAAAACAAAAAGAAAAAACATAAATGACCTCCCGAAACTTTTGGAACCGAACTTACAGGTTCTGGTAGGTTGGGGGTTGCGATGGTGATGGCGGGTGTCCAGCATGTGCTGAACTTGGCCTAGGTGGTGGACCAACCAGACTGTCAACCTGTGGTATGGCAGATATATATGAAGGGTGTTGTTGCAAGTTTCGATTCTGAGTGTGCGGTACAACTGGATGTTGAGGGTAGAACGGCATAAAGTCCTGTGTACTGTATTGACCCATTTGGTCATACCCCCCAATATGGCCATGTCGAGCAGACACATGTTGGGACCAGCCTCCAAACATGTGTCTGTTCAAGTGGTCAGATTGGGCAGTGGATGGATATTCATTAATTGGCCTGTTTGGTTGTTGTTGGGTGTTTTGGGCAGGCTGTTGTTGTGGAGCTATACGTGGCAAGGGGGGTGCTGCAACTGTTGGGTTGGGTTCCTCTGGAAGGTCTTGCACCGCCAGAACATTTGTAGGTGACATTTGCTACTGTTCTAGGTAGTTGAACAAACGAATGGGGTTGTTTGGGGGTGTGGCCGCATCAATAACAATTTGGATACAACCTCTGGTCCGCAGCCTGAGCGAGCGTGGAATGGGCCGTAAATAGCGGGCAAGACTGCGGAAGTACGCTTCCTCCCCATCGTCATGTGCAGCCCTTGACAAATAGTCCAACACCTCTGTATCCACTTGCCTCCTGGTGCCAGTGTTAGAAGCCACCCTTCTGCGCCGCCCACGGTTTGGTCTGGTACTAGTAGGCTGTGGTGATGTATCCAGAGCCAAGGTTGGACTGCTGCTCTGGCCTCCTTCCTCAACCTCTGGATTGGCCTCCTGTGTGGCAGAAGACGCTGCTGCTGGTTGTGGTTGGTTGCTGCTTGGTGCTTGCCCTGATGGTCCAGCCATTTCGGAATCTTCACCAATGGGGTCAATCACCACCTCCGAGTCAGATGCAGTCTCTCTTTCTGTCAGATTGGACTCTGTTCTGTATTTCACAAATGATTAGAGAGGAAAAAATTATAAACATTTCACATTAGAAGATGTGTCTAAGTTTTTGGGACATGCATCCACTTACGGTCTGAGCTCCATCACCGGGGCAAGAAAATTCAGCCTATCAAAATACAGATATTTTCTTTTTTTCGGTGCTGCATCACCACTCCGCCCAGAAACTTGATGTTCCCGCCGGTATTGATCCCGGCAACTCCGCCAGCGTCTAGTGACCTCATTCACTGCAAAGAAGCAAAAGTTGTGGAATACCAAATAATAAAAAAGAATCTTTAGTTTTACATAACGATAACATATTCGGCAGTTTGTAAAAAACATTATCATTGCTGTCACCAATGTGGCTCCCAATATAAATTCCCGATGAATATGTCTTTGGATTGTGTGAGGAAAGCGGAGTGCCCAGAGGAAACCCACGCAAACGCAGAGAACATCCAAACTCTTTGCATATTTTGTCCTTGGTGGAATTTGAACCCAGGACTCATATCCACTGAGCCACCATGCTGGCCAAGCACATAACTACAACAGGTCCAGGGTTTGCAAGCACACACAGGCCCTGGAGCCTAAGGGGACATAAAACTCCCTTGGTAAGATCTGAAAGGACTCTAGCTAATATATTGGAACCATATTGGTGTGTCTTGTTAATGTTTTTGTATCCTCAACCAAGAGCTTGGAACATTTACATCACTCCTAAACACACCACATATGATGTGTTCATGCCTATTTTTCTCAAGACAAAAATGTTACAGCACATTTTTGGGTAAAGGATGGTACTTACACATTTCTTGCTGAACCTCTTGAGGTCGCTCATCAAAATCGGGGAACATGTGGCGACAGATTGCCCTCCATGCTGCGTCTTTTCGTGCGCGGTCAGCATAATGTGCGTTGCGTTGGTCCCATAACTCTGGTCTATCATGGACCAGAGCAATCAGCATCTCAACATTTATATGCCTGGCCATGCTGCTACACAGTACACTCCGTGGAGGCGTGCTTCCTGCTTTGCAATCCAGCGTGGGCCATAAATTAGCATCCCAAAGCTTCCTGATGATGGATGATTCAATTTCCTGTCACCTGGAGAAGTCTTCCGTATTTCTTGCAATGCACACGCATGGTCCGTGTGTAATCCGATTTTTTCTTGCACCCATAGACTTGCATTGGCGAGTCTCGGCCGAGATACGCTGACAATCGCAGCCTGCTGCGAGTTCCCTCGGATCCGAAATACAGTGGAGAAAATATCGGATGATGGGAGCTGGAGCATAGATTAACATTGGGCCGAGTGCTATGCGAGATTTTTATCGCATAGCACTCGTCCGTATTACGGTCTAGTGTGACCCCGGCCTAACAGTAAAATCTGGTGCGCCTTGCCTTCTGAGCTTTGCACTGTGCCTGAAAAATATTTCCCGATTTACATGTAGGGTATTGGCGCACTCAGGAAAAAATGGACCTCAGTTTGTTGTTAAAAAAAAAAATCATATTAGCCCTTAGAAAAATTTAAAACTTGGGGCTAAAACAACATTTTAGTGGTAAAAATGTAATTTATTCTTTCTTCACCGCTCAATTGAATACAATTCTGTGACGCACATGTGGTGTCAATATATTCACTGCACCCCTAGATGAATTAATTGGGAAGTGTAGTTCGTAAAATGAGGTCACATATAGATGATTGTTATTATTCTGGCACTTCAGGGGTTCTGCCAATGTGACATGACTCTCTCAATCCATTACAGCAAAATCTGAACTTCAGTATGGCGCCTCTTCCCTTCTGAGCTTTTGCACAGTGCCTCAGAAATAGTATTCCCCCACATATGGTGCATCGGCGTACTGTGGAGAAATTGCACAACAAATTGTATGGTGCAATTTCTCCTATTCCCCTTATGAAAATGCATAATTTGAGGATAAAAAAATAATTTTTGTGGGAAAATGTGATTTTATTAATTATTTTCACAGCTTAAAGGGCCACTGTCACCCCCTCCAGCCGTTATAAACTAAAAGAGCCACCTTGTGCAGCAGTAATGCTACAGTCTAACAAGGTGGCTCTTTTAGTTTTTGATTCATTTATTACCTCAATAAAGCGTTTTAAAAATTGGCCACACATACCAGATATTGTCCCAGGAGGCGGTCCGAAGCGTCCTGTATGAATCCCCCAACTGCCGTCACTCTTCTCTTCAGGGCCGATGGTACCCGCCCCCTTCGCGTTGTTGCTAATTAAATCCGGCGCCTGCGCTGTGGGTGCCTGCCTGGGGCCTGCGCAGTGTTCTTTGTCAGTCACATCTCAGATGCCGGGTGCCTGACTGCGCCCTGTTACTGAATCCCCGCCCCGCACTGTGTTATTCATTATGCACAGTGCGGGGCTGGGGTTCCTGGGAAGGCGGGGGAGCGTCAGAGATGGGAGAGCGTCCGAGATGGGGGAGCGCCTGAACAGCGCAGTGCGCATGCCCAGGAATGCCAGCCCCGCACTGTGCATAATGAATAACACAGTGCGGGGCGGGGATTCAGTAACAGGGTGGCCGTACTGCCCGCACAGGCGCAGTCAGGCACCCGGCATCTGAGATGTGACTGACAAAGAACACTGCGCAGGCCCCAGGCAGGCACGCACAGCGCAGGCGCCGGATTTAAGAAGCAACAACGCGAAGGGGGCGGGTACCATCGGCCCTGAAGAGAAGAGTGACGGCAGTTGGGGGATTCATACAGGACGCTTCGGACCGCCTCCTGGGACAATATCTGGTATGTGTGGCCAATTTTTAAAACGCTTTATTGAGGTAATAAATGAATCAAAAACTAAAAGAGCCACCTTGTTAGACTGCAGCATTACTGCTGCACAAGGTGGCTCTTTTAGTTTATAACGGCTGGAGGGGGGTGACAGTGGCCCTTTAACGTTATAAACTTCTATGAAGCACCTGTGGGTTTAATGTGCTCACCACACATCTAAATACATTCCTTGAGGGGTCTAGTTTACAAAATGGGGTCACTTGTGGGGGTTTCCACTGTTTAGGCACATCAGGAGCTCTCCAAATGGGACATGACATCTGCTAATGATTCCAGGAAATTTTACATTCAAAAAGTCAAATGACGCACCTTCCTTTTTGACCTCTGCTGTGTGCCCTAACAGTAGTTTTCTCCCTCGTATGGGGTATCAGCATACTCGGGAGAAATTACACAACACATTTTGGGGTCCATTTTCTTCTTGCTACCCTTGTCAAAATAAAAAAAAAAAAAATGGATCTGCAGTTTTTTTTTTTTGTGAAAAAAACTTAATGTTCATTTTTTTTCCCTCACATTCCAACTATTCCTGTGAAGCTCCTGAAGGGTCAATTAACTTCTTGAAAGTAGTTTTGAGCGCCTTGAGGGGTGCAGTTTTTATAATCCTGTCAATTTTTGGTATCATCTATCATATAGACCCCTTAAAGTGACTTCAAATATGATGTGGTTCCCAAAAAAATTGTTTTATAAATTTTTTTGATAAAATTAAAAATGTTTTGGTCAACTTTTAACTCTTAAAACTTCCTAACAAAAAAAGTTTGTTCCAAAATGTTGCTGATGTAGAGTAGACATCTGGGAAATGTTACATATTAACTATTTTGTGTGACATACAGTGGGTATGGAACGTATTCATACCCCTTTAAATTTTTCACTCTTTTTCATTTCAGCCATTTGGTAAATTCAAAAAAGTTAATTTTTTCTCATCAATGTACACTCTGTAACCCAACTTGACTGAAAAAAAAACAACAGAAATGTAGAATTTTTGCAAATTTATTAAAAAATAAACATCACATGGTCATAAGTATTCAGACCCTTTGCTCAGTATTGCGTAGAAGCACTCTTTTGAGCTAGTACAACCATGAGTCTTCTGGGAAATGATGCAACAAGTTTTTCACATCTGGATTTGAGCATCCTCTGCCATTTTTCCTTGCACATCCTCTCCAGATCTATCAGGTTGGATAGTGATCGTTGGTGGACAGCCATTTTCAGGTCTCCAGAGATGCTCAATTGGGTTTAGGTCAGGGCTCTGGCTGGGCCAGTCAAGAATGGTCACAGAGTTGTTCTAAGTCCACTCCATTTGTTTTTTTTAATCAGATAAATTTTTATTAAGGAAAATCAATGATAACAAATGACATCAAGCTGTTATTCACAGATAATCATATATTTTATGAACATAACTCCCCCCCCCCCCTTTTACCTCCCTATCCCCCCCTTCGAGACCCCTTTAATGCTTTCCCAAATTCCCATACGAAATTCCTTCCCCAATTCAAATACAGTTGTATAGTATGAACATCATCTATAACATTATGCATCCTCCCCACAATTCTAATTCCATTCTATCCATGGCTGCCAAATCTTTTGAAATACATCTAGTTTATTTCTCTTAGTATATATACTTTTTTCCAATAAAATTATATGGTCCGCCTGCGTAAGAAAGTCTCTTCTAGTCGGAGGCTCCTCCCTGATCCAGAACCGAGCTATCAATTTCCTTGCTATGAACAACAGTCTAGCAATCACCAGTTTAACCATAGATACCGCTACTATTTCTTCCACATAACCTAATATACAGACCAAAGGGTCTCTGGGAATGACACACCTATATACCAATTCAATCCGATTCAATACAACTGTCCAGAAGGCAGACAATCTAGGGCAGTGCCACAGCATGTGTAACATGTCTGCCAGTTCCTGCGAACATCGTGGACACTCGGAATCAGACCTCAAACCCATCTTGAACAGTCTATCGGGAGTTCTGTAAGCTCTATGGATCACATATAATTGAGACTTCCTCCCAGGTTCGCTCATAGAGATCTTAGTCACATATTCTAAAATAGATTCCCATCTGTCATCATTTATTTCTCCCAATTCAGCTTCCCATTTCACTCTAGACTTGATGGGATATTTGGCTAGAAAGGTGAATAATAAATCTCTATACACTTCTGAAATTGCCCCCCTTGTCCCACTGTTCTCCAAAATGGAAGCCAGCGTGATATCAATCTGGATCTCAATAAGTTTTCTCCGACATTGCGACCGATACACATGCTGAATTCTTTTATAATGATATAAATTTAAATGTGATAACTGGAATTCTGTTTGTAACTCCACAAATGACTTAAGTCCCCCTTGACCCAGTAGCTGACCCATCTTTCTAATTCCTGCCTCTCTCCATGGCCCATACCCTTCCATTTGCTTAAATTCTTGTAAGTTTATATTATCCCATATAGGTGAGTATTTGGTAAGGCCTGTGACACCCCTAATCTGTTTAACTTTTTCCCATACCTTATGAATTAGGAGAACAGTAGGAAACCGAGAACCCAGTTTCAAAAATTGCCCCTCTTCCAAACTCTCACCCAGAGGCCATTTTCCAAACAAATATCTCAAACTACTGGGCGATTGCCCCTTTCCCATCTCCTCCCCCCATCCTCCAATATGCTGGCATTGTGCTGATAAAAAATATACCCAAGGGTTAGGGAGCGCCAAGCCCCCTTCCGCCTTTGGCCTCTGCAAAGTTTCTTGTTTAAACCTTGGGCTTTCCCCCCCCCATATTAGTTCGCCAAACAGCGATTTGATTTTATGGAACCTACTCTGTGGAATCCAAATTGGAGAATTATGCAGTACGTATAACAGCTGTGGCATCACAATCATCTTCAAAAGGTTCACTTTTCCAATTACAGAGAGATGTAGTTTGTTCCACGCCAAAATTTTGGTACGTATTTTTTGTAGCAGAGGGCTTAGATTAAGTTCTTCAAACCTCGTCAGAGGAAGGGCGATTTGTATCCCCAAATATTTAAATTTCGAAACTACCTTCAATTTTGCTGACATTTCCACCTCCCCAGTACCCCTTTCTACCTCATCAATGGGCATAATGCACGATTTGTCCCAATTTATTTTGAGTCCAGAGAATTCCCCAAATTCCTCAATGCCACCGCGTTATCCAGATTCTCCCCTGAGTCCCCCAAAAATAACAAAATATCGTTGGCATACAGAGACACCTTCTCCTTAATTCCATAGACAAATCCTTTTATCTCTCGTGCCTCCCTTATTTTAGCGGCCAAGGGTTCCACAGCTAGGGCAAATAGCAACGGAGACAATGGGCACCCCTGCCTTGTACCCCTATGCAATGAGAAACTATCAGATAATTTATTATTTACTCTAATTTTTGCCATTGGAGAGGAGTATAGCAAACCCACCCAAGATATAAACTTAGGCCCGAACCCAAGGCACAACAGAACCGACCACAAGTAATTCCATTCTACACAATCAAAGGCCTTATGGGAATCCAAAGACACCACCACTCTCTTTCCAGCATTTTTGGCTGGAATTTGCATATTTAAATATAGTCTCCTTAAATTGATTGCTGTAGATTTGTTGGGCATAAATCCAGATTGATGTGGGTGGATTACTTTATCAATCACATGGGTTAGTCTGTTGGCCAAGGCCTTCGCCAAAATCTTTATATCCGCCATAAGGAGTGAGATTGGTCTGTAGGAGTCCGGATTCAGCGGATCCTTATCAGCTTTAGGAATGACCACAACAATGGCCTCTCTCATAGATGTAGGTAGTATTCGTCCACTCCATTTGTTATTTTAGCTGTGTGCTTACGGTCATTGTCTTGTTGAAAGGTCAACCTTCGGGCAAGTCTGAGGTCCAGAGCACTCTGGAAGAGGTTTTGATCCAGGATATCTCTGTACTTGGCCGCATTCATGTTTCCTTCAATGACAACCAGTCGTCCTGTCCCTGCAGCTGAAAAAACACTCCCATAGCATGATGCTGCCACCACCATGTTTCCCAGATAGGATTGTATTGGGCAGGTGATGAGCAGTGCCTGGTTTTCTCCACACATACCGCTTAGAATTATCACCAAAAAGGTCTATTTTCATCTCATCAGACCAGAGTGTCTTATTTCTCATATTCTGGGAGTCCTTCAAGTGTTTTTTTTAGCAAACTATATGCTGGCTTTCATATGTCTCGCACTGAGGAGAAAAATATTAATGAAAGTACCGTGCACACAACTATATAAGGGTGCCTGGGTAGGTTCCCACACCATTAGCATATATTAAGAAAACCCAGCACTAATCTTAAGTGATCAAAGCAGGATTTAATGTGATTCACTGTAGTAAAACATTTCTGCCTTGCTTCAGACCTTCATCAGTTACTAAAAAAAAAAAATAATAATAAAATAAAAATAACGTATATACAAACAAATGCAGGTAAGGTCGTATGACGAAAATATCAATAAAGTGTAGCTGACAACCAGTAATATTAAGCCCAACACGAGATTAGCGTAATATGAATGAGCTCCTACTCGTAGACAGGGGGACTATTGAACTATAGTAAGTGCCCAATAAGTGTGGATCATAGTAATAACGTAGTTTAACACATACCAGTATATTTCGGATAGATGCGGTGCGTCTGTGGTTTCCAAAAAATGATCACTAGTTCTATAGTAAAGAGAAGACCAATGGATACAGTATAGAAACTGAATGTATAGTCATATGTGAAAAAATAATTAAACCAGAGGCACATACAAGTAAGCCTTTTAGAGGAAAGGAACGGCGTTAGGATCTGTGAAAGGATGCATAAAATGAGGACATAGGTCCTCATAGATCCAGAGAGGGGTAACGTGTGAAGTACCGGCGAGTGGACTAACCTGAATACAGGTACGGTGCTGTATGCCACGGTGGCGCTGATGAACGCGGTGTCCACCGCTAGTTCTAGCGAAATGTGCGCAGCAGGTAAAATTAAAAGGGAAGGGGCGGGTGTAGAAGGAGATTACAGCCTATCAGGCCGTTATTGTATGTTCCTTGGTGATGGAATGGTGGGGGACTGGAAGAAGCATGTTTTTACACCAGATGGTACTATTATGTTTGGATATTCGGTCTTTAACAGAAAAAAGTAAAAGCACTTACTTTTGCACACCGGGGCGCACTTACTTTTCACCCATGGGACCGGGGGCGCACTTACTTTTCACCCACGGGACCGGGGTGCACTTACTTTTCACCCACGGGACCGGGGGTGCACTTAATTTTGCACACCCGGGGCGCACTTACTTTTGCACACCCGGGGCGCACTTACTTTTGCACACCCGGGGCGCACTTACTTTTGCACACCCGGGGCGCACTTACTTTTGCACACCCGGGGCGCACTTACTTTTCACCCACGGGACCGGGGGTGCACTTACTTTTCACCCACGGGACCGGGGGTGCACTTACTTTTCACCCACGGGACCGGGGGTGCACTTACTTTTCACCCACGGGACCGGGGGTGCACTTACTTTTTTCCCACGGGACCGGGGGTGCACTTACTTTTCACACACGGGACTAGAGGGTGTCATAGTCACTTTATTCTGATGTTTGACTTTGATAAATGATCATGTCCTAAAATGGACACCGTACATTTGCATAGCTGCCATCTTTGGAAGGTCAAGTTGGGCGTAATGGAAAGTTCGCCATTATTTCCTATGGGAAATTTTTTTTTTTAAATGCGATTTAAAAAATCGGATCGACACGAAAAATACTTAGCACACCTCTCGTGGACGCTGGCTTCGAAATGACGCCTCACTGGAGTCTTTCGTGCAGTGGTTCGGGCCGCATTAATTGTGGAAAAAAGCCTAATAATAATAAGAATAAGAAGTTAACCACGTTCGTATTACAATATAGTGCTTTGTTCCAAAGCACTATAATAATAACTAGATGGGTATTTCCTGAAGGAACTACAGATAGTGCTTTGGAATGGTGCCCGGGCTGCCACTGCAAGACTTTCACACTTGGGTGCCCCTCAGGTGCTGGTTTGGTAGTTGTAGCCCTTTAGGGTTGAGGATTTGGTGGGTTGGGCCCCTCGGGGTCCGATTTGGTGGGCGGGGCCCCTCGGGGTCCGATTTGGTGGGCGGGGCCACTCTGGGTCCGATTTAGTGGGCGGGGCAATAATAAGACTACAGATAGTGCTTTGGAATTGTGCTGTGCTGTCACTTTCACTTTAAGAGCGGATATTATCTGGCAAAACCTGTGTCCTGGTGGGGTCATGTAGAGTTCGTAGGCGTTGGCATAGTAACTGGGTCTGACTGCGCATATCAATGAGCTAATCAGCCCAGGTGGCAGTTACATTTGAAATTGCCTCAGAAATCAGGCCATTATAACCCTATGGGAAAATTTCCCTATTGAAAATACATTGAGACAATGTATTCCAATGAGGGGAAAAAAAATTTCAAACGCAAATTGCGCCAAAATTACAAATCCGATCGACACGAAAAATACTTAGCACACCTCTCATGGACGCTGGCTTCGAAATGACGCCTCACTGGAGTCTTGTGAGTGCAGCAGTTCGGGCCGCATTAATTGCGGACTGAATAATAATAATAAGAAGAACTTAACCACCTTTGGATTACAATATAGTGCTTTGTTCCAAAGCACTATAATAATAAGAAGTTAACCACGTTCGTATTACAATATAGTGCTTTGTTCCAAAGCACTATAATAAGAAGTTAACCACGTTCAGATTACAATATAGTGCTTTGTTCCAAAGCACTATAATTATGTCTCTATTCTGATGTGCACCTTACCTCCGGCTAGCAATTCACAGCACTGTGGAGCCACAGACTGTGGATATCTATACCTGTACAGCGTATCACTATGAACGCCTATGGAATGCATTTACTACATCTGGACCGCACATCTTCCATCTCATAATTATGTCACGATCACTATGGAATGCATCTATTATGCTTGGAACACACTTTTTCTCTTACCCACATGATAGCACCACGGAGAGAGAGGGATCCGCCCTCAGGTACAGGAAACCTACAGGTGAAAAGGCGTGAGCAGGGGAGAAGCTTGTGCGTGAGCTGGGGAGAAGCAGTGAAGAAAGACCCAGTCTGCTTCTCCCCATGAAAAGATTAGCAGCCGGTAATAGGTCACGGCGGTCACCTGGTTTCTTACCGCCGCTTCTTCCTGCTGGAGCGGCGCTCCCCTGCTATGCTCCGGAGTGCGCCCGTAATCCCAGGAGAGGCTAGTTGGGTGCGGTGATGGCGGTGTGACGATCTGGCAGGCGGTGGAATGGTGGGCTCCCTCCAGGAAGCAAGATGCCGAAGGAGTGCATGCGCGCATGTGCATACTAGCTGCAAAGCATTCTGGTGCTCGGCGGCAGGGGTCTCTTCCGGATGCGCTGCCCCGCTTATCGATATAAAAAGAGCAGAAACAAGCATGGCCGGTGCTCAGGGAAAAATCTCACCATGAGTGAGCAACCAGCAGAAGAGATTCTGCAGTCCCCGCCGAAAAAGCGCCAACTTCAGCAACGCCAGCAGCAGCAGCGCCATCACCAGCAGCGACTACAGCATGATACCCCTTCCCAGCGTCGCAGCTCAGGATCTCAACGTAGCAGAGGCTCGGGTGGATCCGGAAGATCAGTAACGGTTCAAGTCGAGGAAGCTACTCCTACGCTTAAATTAGGAGGGTAAGTGATCTTTGTGAATGCGCAGTTTCTAAAAGGGGTTTTATTGTGTTTTTCTTAGGGGAAGAAATGCACAGCGAAAACCAGGCACAGAGTATGTCCGATCTGTTCTGTAGAACTGCCCGCTATGTGGGTAAAAAAACCTCTGTGCCATATGCATAGAAAATACAGTTTCTGAAGAGTCTCCAAGATTCACATCTGACCTAAAACAATTAAATCCCAGGTAGAGGATGGGTTAAAAAATGCCAAAGGGTTTAAAAGGAAACATAGGTCCAAACATAGGTCCTCGGAGCCAAATTCCAGCGAAGAAGATAGCGATACCTCTAATTCAGACAGTTCGCTCTCCTCTCTATCATCCTCTTCTTCCTCGGTGGGGGGGCCGCAATTGCTTTCGCATGGATGAGACCGACGCTTTAGTAAAAGCGGTAAGAACAACTATGGGACTAGTAGAGACTAAATCGAAAAAAAACGCGCAAGACTTTGGCGGTCTGGAACAAAGGAAACGAAGAGCGTTTCCAGTAAATAACAAAATACATACCCTAATAAAAAAGAGTGGAAAAGACCAGACAGAAAAGTAATCTTAACCCCAAAAAGGAAATATCCTTTTGACGACCCAGCCTGTTCTTCCTGGAATAAGGCACCAAAACTAGATGTCGCCATTGCAAAAGCTTCGAAAAAAATTTGCTTTACCTTTTGCAGATATGGGGATCCTAAAGGACCCCATGGATAAGAAGGCTGATGTATTTTTAAAAGATTCTTGGGAAGCTGCTGGGGGGTTAATAAAACCAGCTATAGCCGCCACATGTACCGCCAGAGCGTTAATGGTGTGGTTAGATCATTTACAGTCACAGCCAAAAGACAGATCTCCGAGAGAATCAATGTTAGATTCAATCTCAATAATGAAAGGGGCAGCCACGTTTCTAGCAGACTCATCTATAGACTCTGTGAGACTGGCGGCAAGAGCTTCTTCCTTTTCAAACACAGCTAGGAGAGCTTTATGGCTTTATGGCTCAAATGTTGGCCCGGGGGACCTACAAACGAAGGCTAAATTATGTTTCATACCCTGTGAAGGGGAGTTCCTATTTGGCTCTACCATAGATGATATCCTGGAGAAAGCAGGGGACAAGAAAAAAGTCTTTCCAGGGTTCCCTAACCAATTATATAATCGGTCCTTTCGGAACAGAAAATTCATGCTTAGAAGGCCCCCAAAAAACCAGAAAGAAGGATGGGACGATAAAAAGTTCAAGGGAAAGGGCTTCTTGTTCAACAAGCCTGACACCAAAAAACAACCCCAATGAAGGAGGCCCCCAGGTGGGAGGAAGACTGGCACACTTTCTTCCAGCCTGGGAAGAAATATCAGGGAGCCTATGGACACTAAATATAATAAAAACAGGACTGAAACTGATATTCCATACATCGCTTTGTAATAACACTACAAAGGAAAGCAGAGGCCGAACAACTGGGCCTTCAAAAAGAGATACAAATGCTATTAGTAAAGAATGTACTACAGGAAGTCCCAAACCAGGAGAAAGGCATGGGATTCTATTCTCCTCTGTTCCTTCGGACGAAACCGGATGGAACTTACAGGACGATAATAAATTTTAAAAAAATTGAACCAGTACATAGTGACGGAGAGTTTCAAGATGGAAACAATGAAGACGTGTGAGAACGCTTTATCCATCTTGTTTTATGACTGTCATCGATCTAAAGGACACATACTACCATGTGCCCATACACCCAGACTACCAGAAATTTCTCAGAGTGGCGGTAGTAATGCAGGGAGAGTTAAAGCACTACCAATTCAGGGCCCTTCCCTTCGGTCTAGCCATAGCCCCGAGGGTATTTACGAAGTTGATGGCAGAGGTCATGGCTCACATAAGAGGGCAAAACATACTAATAGTTCCATATTTGGACCGCCTCCTGGTAGTTGGCAAAACCCCTCTCCACTGCACTTTACAATTGGACAAAGTAATGACATCCCTTACAAACCTAGGTTGGATGTTGAACCCTAGCATAGTCCAGGATCATTCCAACCCAAGTACAGTAATACTTAGGGTTGATAATAGACTCAAACCGGCAGGAATGCCGCCTTCCAGGGGAAAAAGTGTCTAACATGGTCCAACTGGTAGAACAACTCAGAAAGTTTCCAGTAGTAACTCTAAGAAAAGTGATGTCCATACTGGTATCGATGACAGCGTGTCTTCCAGCAGTCCAATGGGCCCAGAGTCACACCAGATACCTCCAGTGGGAGATCTTAGAGGCAGATTCTATGTTAAAAGGGGATTTAGAAAAGCACTTCAAAATCTCCTCGCAAACAATACATTCCCTAGCTTGGTGGGTGGATCCACACAATTCAACTAGGGGTGTTCCATGGGTATGGCCAACATCTATAACCGTAACCACCGACGCAAGTCCTTGGGGTTGGGGTGCTCATGTGGACAGTCAGATTGCTCAAGGGCCATGGTCGGAGGAAGAAAAACAGGGTTCCTCAAACATGAAAGAACTAGCAGTAAAATATGCACTAATCCACTTCCTATACTCCATCAATTCCCATCACGTGAGGGTATTATCGGACAACAGGGTGGTAGTAGCCTACTTAAATCACCAGGGGGGCACGAGATCTCGTACACTGATGGAAGTAACAAAATCCATCCTATTGTTAGCAGAGTCCAATCTGTCGTCACTGTCAGCCCTTCACATCAAGGGGTCGGAAAACCAAACCGCAGATTTCCTAAGCCAAACTCAACTCAAACAGGGAGAGTGGGGATTGAATCAGGCGGTCTTCAACCACATAGTACAATTGTGGGGTCTCCCAGAAATAGATTTATTTGCAAACAGCCAAAACCGAAAGGCTTGAGCATTTTGTTCAATCGACCCGTGCGGGAACCCGGTGACCCTAGATGCATTTTCAATTCCATGGAATTTTCGTCTAGCCGATGTGTTTCCTCCAATAGCGCTAATTCCTTTAGTGTTGAGAAAAGTCAGGGAGGATGGAGCAAGAACCATCATGATAGCTCCTTTTTGGCCAAAAAGAGCATGGTTTCCATGGCTAAGGATAATGTCTGTAACAGACCCTTGGGTCCTTCCAGAGATTCCGAACCTGCTGTATCAGGGGCCGATAAATCATCTGCAAGTAAGAAACTTGCATATGACGGCTTGGAATTTTAAAGGGAGCTTCTAACCAGGAGAGGGTTCTCTTCAAATCTAGTCTCCACTCTTCTGCTAAGTAGAAAGCCAGTGACTACTAGGGCTTATGGGAAGGTTTGGAGGAGATTTTTATCAGTATCAGGTGCCAGTTTATCTGAGGAAATATCAATTCAGAAGGTACTAGAGTTTCTTCAGAAGGGGCTAGAGAAAGGCTTAGCAATAAGCACACTTAAAGTCCAGGTAGCAGCGCTGGGGGCCCTTTACAACTGTGACTTGGCAGGGAACCTCTGGGTAAAGAGGTTCATTAAGGCCTCATCCAGATCTAGACCAGTGGTACACCATACTACACCCCCCTGGGATCTAAAATTCTCTCTGCATTAACCAAACCACCTTTTCAGCCACTGTCCCAAGCCTCTTTAAAAATATCTCTCAAAACCTCCCTTCTTGTGGCACTAACGTCAGCACGAAGGATTAGTGACATGCAGGCCCTATCAGCATACCCTCCTCTAACACGCATACTAGATGACAGAGTAATCCTTAAAACCGATCCTTCCTACATCCCTAAAGTGGCATCACATTTCCATAGATCTCAAGAGATCTCGTTACCCTCTTTCTGTCCAAATCCCAGAAATGAGAAAGAAGAACATCTACACACACTAGACGTTAAAAGATGTTTAGTCCAATATCTAGCGGCCACAAGGGACTATAGGAAGGATAGGGCTCTGTTTGTGTGTTTTCAGGGACCAAACAAAGGGCCTAAAGCATCGAAGGCCACACTTGCGAGATGGATAAGGGACGCCATCATCCTCTCGTATTCATCAAGTAATGAAGCCATTCCAGAGGAAGTCAGAACTCACTCGACCAGATCGGTGGCAACCTCCTGGGCAGAGAGAGCAGGAGCATCAATTGAACAGATATGTAGGGTGGCCACCTGGTCGTCTCCTTCCACATTTTTTAAACACTACCAACTAGACCTAACTCCCTCTTCAGACCTCACCTTTGGCAGAAGGGTTCTAGAGGCAGTGGTCCCTCCCTAATGTACATCTATGAAATTCTCTCCGTGGTGCCGTCATGGGTGTAAGAGAATATCGTAGTTACTTACCGATAACAGTATTTCTCTGATCCCATGACTGCACCTGTACATTCCCTCCCTTCACGTGTGAGTGTGAGCTCTAGAGTTAGTCTTAATACTTAGTCACGCGGTGCCTCTAATAAGTTAAAGTAAAATTTGTTTGGTAACATTTAAGTTACAGCTGAAGTACTGTTAAGGCTCTGTAAACCAACTGGTGTGGGAGAGAGGTACCGCCTTTTTCCCTCTCTCCGTGGTGCCGTCATGTGATCAGAGAAATACCGCTATCGGTAAGTAACTACGATATTCCACCTGGAACTCACTGCCATTATTTTCCTGTTTAGTGGAACACACCACTCATCATAGGACCGCCCATTCATCTCATTCCGGCCATGTCACATCTGCTATCTAATGTTACTAGTATATGTGGAACACACTATTCTCTTGGAGCGTACAGCCATCTTCTTCCTGTTTACTCCCGGCCTCCAACCTGATAGGCTGTAATCTCCTTCTACACCCGTCCCTTCCCTTTTTATTTTACCTGCTGCGCACATTTTGCTAGAACTAGCGGTGAACACCACGTTCATCAGCGCCACCGTGGCATACAGCACCGTACCTGTATTCAGGTTAGGCTACTTGCCGGTACTTAACACGTTACCCCTCTCTGGATCTATGTCCTCATTATATGCGTCCTTTCACAGATCCTAACGCCGTTCCTTTCCTCTAAAAGTCTTACTGGTATGTGCCGCTGGTTTAATTAATTATATTCGCATCTGACTATGCATTCGGTTTCTATATTGTTATGCACATATACCTCAGTGACATCATAGTGTCCTGAATAGGGCTAAGAGTGGCCCATTAGAGCAAAAATTACGTACCCACTCAAAAAACAATATACATATGAGGAGGAACAAGAGCAATCAGGTACAATTTATCAAAATATCTTTTATTATTAAAAAGATCAAAACAAGTAGATCCAATAACCATACATCATCACAGAAATTTGTCAAGGAATAAGACATCTACAAGAAAAAACACACAAAAACAGTGTAGAAAAAGTATGGGGGCTACATATTGCGACTGCCCGATTGTGCAAACATATTCATGAGAGTCTAAAGTGCTTGTGCAATACCATGAAACACTGATAGCAAAAAGCCACCCCTCACATGAAAAGTATCAAAAAATCGCTACAGATCATAAAGATTTTTACTAAGAGAGGAGGCTTACCATAGGCAGAAGTCAACACGCCCCAAGTGGGATGTTGGATAACCCCAAAAAATGACCCCGACGCGCGTTTCGCGTGCTCCCAGCACTGCTTTGTCAAGGGGAGTATCAAGGTGTACCTGCAAGGACTTTTATGGTCACATGGTAGATCAGGTGGTGTGGGTAGAGCCAATCACAGCGGGTTATAGGTGGCGCATGCGCACCGCATCACGCAGGTCCTGGATGGCACGGATCGACTCAACTGCGCATGAGCGGGGAGACAAAGTATCCCCATGCGTGCGAGTAAGGCTACAGACACGTCACCGTCCACCAGGAACACGGTGCGCATGCGCACAGCCGCCGAGACAGCACACTGTCATGTATGTATCAGAAATCCTACGTGTTCAATCTAAAGCACATGCATGTAGAAAAGCCGCGGAGACACCATCACGTGTTTCTCAACGCAAGCAATGAATAGCCAGGTCTTTCACCGGGAAGGAACAACCACGGGAAGGGCAGCATCCAATAAAGGAAAACCACCTATGCCAAAATATGGTATCCATCCACAGACAGCAGTTAGTACAGTTAGAACATCGATAGATACACATAGATACACAGCTAAGTCGCATCAGTGATTGTCTACATTTATACACGTGCTGTTGGATTTCACATAGAATCAGGTGAAGATCAGTAACATCGTTGGCTGATTAAATTCAGGTATGGAATGACTCGGTCCCTCCAGAGATCCATCAAGAAAAACATCAGACCACAAGGTCAGTTGCGCTGTGAAAATTATCAACATAAACAAAATATTAAAAACAGATAAAAGAAATTAAAAGTAAGGGGACCAACAGCATACAAGGGGGAGGAAGAGTGACAGAAAATATATATAAAAGGATATAACAACTAAGAGGGATTTTAGAAAAACGGAGACGCACCTTGATTGAGTTCAGTCCTCAAATAGAACTTATAAGAACAACGCAAATGACAAGGACTCATTTAGTCCCTTAGGAGTCATGGTGTCCAGTAGGACGATCCACTTGGCTTCTACTTGGGCC
This sequence comes from Ranitomeya variabilis, assembly GCF_051348905.1. NCBI lineage: Eukaryota > Metazoa > Chordata > Amphibia > Anura > Dendrobatidae > Ranitomeya > Ranitomeya variabilis. The sequence goes on along the minus strand of NC_135239.1, from coordinate 127,101,297 downwards.
AGAATTTTCTTGTAATTACCCCCTCGGATCCCTAAATGAACAATATCAATCCCTCTCACCTGGAATGACAAGGGTTCACAGTTATGATATTGTCTAAAATGTTGCGGGATCGTTTTCAGGAGGGTGGGATCGGTCACTGTCTTGGCCGCGCAAATGTCCCACACATGCTCCCGTACGCGTATTCTCAGCTCTCTAGATGTAAGCCCGATGTAAATCTTAGAACAGCCACAGGTTGCGTGATAAATCACATTCGTACTACACACTATCCTGTGTCTGATATCAAATTGCTGCTTACCATCAGAAGAGCTGAATGTGGAGCAGCGCAGGACATTTTCGCAGGCGAGACAGCGACCGCACGTTATAGTATAGAGCCCAATACCGGGCCTCTGGAGCCAAATGGATTGTTACAATGAGGGACATAATGACTGGTTTCTATATTGTGTCCATCGGTTTTCTCTTCACTATCGAACTAGTGATCTTCTGTATGCGTCCTTTCACAGATTCTAATGCCGTTCCTCTCCTCTAAAAGGTTTACTGGCATGTGCCTCTGGTTTATACATTCAGTTTCTATACTGTATCCTTCGGTCTTCTCTTCACTATAGAACTAGTGATCATATTTTGGAAACCACAGACGCACGCTATCTATCCGAAATATACTGGTATGTGTTAAACTACGTTATTACTATGATCCACACTTATTGGGCACTTACTATAGTTCAATAGTCCCCCTCTCTACGAGTAGGAGCTCATTCATATATTCATATTACGCTAATCTCGTGTTGGGCTTAATATTACTGGTTGTCAGCTACACTTTATTGATATTTTCGTCATACCTGACCTATGCCTTATCTGCATTTGTTTGTATATACTTTATTTTTATTATTACTAGCTGAAGAGCCCGGCGTTGCCTGGGCATAGTAAATATCTGTGGTTAGTTATAGCGGTTAGTTTCATTCCCTCTCACTCCTCTCATTCCCCCCTAACACTTGTCATTTCGACCTCACATCTGTCATTTTCCGATCACTCCACTATTTTCCCTCACTCCTCTCATTTTGCACTCACACATTTTCATTTTCACGTCACACCTCTCATTTTCACCTCACACCTCATTTTCACCTCTCATTTTCCCCTCAGTATATACATGTTTGTCATCTCCCTTATATATTGTATACACCTGTATGTCATCTCCTGTATATAGTATATACCTGTATGTCATCTCCCGTGTATATAGTATTTACCTGTATGTCATCTCCCCTGTAAATAGTATATACCTGTATGTCATCTCCCCTGTAAATAGTATATACCTATGTGTCATCTCCTCCTGTATGTAGTATATACAGTGGCATGTAAAAGTTTGGGCACCCCTTGTCAAAATAACTTTTATTGTGATCAATTTAACAAGTTGAAGATAAAATGATCTTTAAAAGGGCTAAAGTTAAAGATGACACATTTCCTTTGTAGTTTAGGAAAATATATATATATTGTAATTTTTTTACATTTTAAAAATCACAAAAAGGAAAATGGGCCGATGCAGAAGTTTGGGCACCCTGCATGGCTAGTACCTAGTAGCTCCCGCTTTTGAAAGTATCACAGCTTGTAAATTCTTCTTGTAGCCAGCTAAGTCTCTTTCAATTCTTGCTTGAGGGGTTTTCATCCATTCTTCCTTGGAAAATTTTTCCAGTTCTGTGATATTCTTAGGTCATCTTACATGCACTGCTATTTTGAGGTCTAGCCACAAATTTTCAATGATGTTCAGGTCAGGGGACTGTGAGGGTTATTGTAAAACCTTCACCTTGCACCATTTGAGGTAGTCTATTGTGGATTTTGACATTTGTAGAAGCCATCCTCTTTTCAACTTCAGCTTTTTTACAGATTGTGTTATGTTTGCATCAAGAATTTGTTGAAATTTCATTGAATCCATTCTTCTCTCTACCAGTGAAATGTTCTGCGTGCCATTGGCTACAGAACAACCCCAAAGCATGATTGAGCCACCCTCAAGCTTAATGGTTAGAGATAAATTTTTTTCTGAAAATCAGTGCTTTTTTTACTTCACACAAACCTTTAATCATTGTGGCCAAAGAGTACTATTTTAACCTCATCGGTCCACAGGATTTGTTTTCAAAATGCATCAGGTTTGTTTAGATGTTCTTTTGCATACTTCTGATGCTGAATTTTATAGTGAGGATGCAGGAGAGGTTTTCTTCTGAAGGCCATATTTGTACTGGTGTCTCTGAAAAGTAGAACAATGTACCACAACTGCAGAGTCTGGTAAATCTTTCTGAGGGTCTTTTGCAGTCAAGAAGGGGTTCTGGTTTGCCTCTCTAGCAATCCTACGAGCAGCTCTCACTGAAATTTTGCTTGCTTTTCCAGACCTTATCTGGACCTCCACTGTTCCTGATAACTGCCATTTCTTAATTTCATTTTAAACTGAGAAAAGAGCAACTTGAAAAAGCTTTACTATCTTCTTATAGCCTTCTCCTGCTTTGTGGACCACCACCATTTTCAGAGTGCAAGGCAGCTGCTTAGAATAACCCATGACTGTTGTATTTTGGCACAAGGTTAGAGGTGGCTAGGTTTTTATAAAGCTGGGAAATTTGCATCAACTGCCCTTTCCTAACGATGATAGTAAACAAGCCATAACTCTATCAGGCTAATTAAGGTCTGAAACCTTGGTCAAAGTTGTTTTAGGACAGAAATATCCAAGGGTGCCCAAACCTTTGCATAGGCCCATTTTCCTTTTTGAAATTTTTAAAATGTAAAAAATTACAATATATTTATTTTTTTTGCCTAAAATATAAAGGAAATGTGTCATCTTTACCTTTAGGCCTTTTAGAGATCATTTAATCTCCAACTTGCTTAACTGTTCACAATAACAGTAATTTTGACCATGGGTGCCCAAACTTTTACATGCCACTGTACCTGTATGTCATCTCCTCCTGTATATAGTATATACCTGTGTCATCTCTTCTGTATATAGTATATACCTGTATGTCATCTCCCCTGTTTATAGTATATACCTGCTGTATGTCATCTCTATATATCTGTGTCATCTCCTCTTTTATATAGTATACTAGATGGTGGCCCGGTTCTAACGTATCGGTTATTCTAGAATATGTAGGTAGTATATAGCACAGGCCACGTACTATATTGCACAGTCACGTAGTATATAACACAACCGACATAGTATATAACATAGCTTCGTAGTATATAACACAGCCACGTAGTATATAACACAGCCACGTAGTATATAACACAGCCACGTAGTATATAACACAGCCACGTAGTATATAACACAGCTATGTAGTATATAACACAGCTATGTAGTATATAACAGCCACGTAGTGTATTGCACAGCCACGTAGTGTATTGCACAGCCACGTAGTGTATTGCACAGCCACGTAGTGTATTGCACAGCCACGTAGTGTATTGCACAGCCACGTAGTGTATTGCACAGCCACGTAGTGTATTGCACAGCCACGTAGTGTATTGCACAGCCACGTAGTGTATTGCACAGCCACGTAGTGTATTGCACAGCCACGTAGTGTATTGCACAGCCACGTAGTGTATTGCACAGCCACGTAGTGTATTGCACAGCCACGTTGTATATTGCACAGTCACGTTGTATATTGCACAGTCACGTTGTATATTGTACAGTCACGTAGTATATTGCACAGCTACGTAGTATATTGCACAGCCACGTAGTATATAACACTGCGCAGGGAGTATATAACACAGGTTACATAGTATAAAGCACAGTGATTTAGTATATTGCCCAGCTACATAGTGTATAGCACAGAGATGTAGTATATAACAGAGCCCACGCAGTATGTAACACAGCCCACATAGTATATAGCAATGTGGGCACTATATGTGTGGTAAAAAAATTAAATAAAAAATAAACATATACTCACCTTCCGAAGGCCCCTTGAAGTCCTGGCGCCTGTGTGCGGTGCACACGGCAGCTTTTGGTCCCAGGGTTGCTATGTGCTTAGGACCTGTGATGATGTCGCAGTCACATGACCGTGACGTCATGGCAGGTTCTTCTCGCATAGCATCCTTGGCATCGGAACCTGCCGCTTGCACTGCCGAGGACAGCGGGCCACGTCGGAAGGTGAGAATAACCTTTTTTTTTTAATTATTATTTTTAACCCCTTTCTGTCATTGGACGTACTATTCCGTCCATGTGGGGTGGGCCCTACTTCCCAAGGACGGAATAGTACGTCCAGCACGATCGGCTGCGCTCACGGGGGGAGCGCGGCCGATCGGTGCCGGGTGTTAGCTGACTATTGCAGCTGACATCCGGCACTATGTGCCAGGAGCGGTCACGGACCGCCCCCGGCACATTAACCCCCGGCACACCGCGATCAAACATGATCGCGGTGTACCAGCGGTATAGGGAAGCATCGCGCAGGGAGGGGGCTCCCTGCGTGCTTCCCTGAGACCCTCGGAGCAACGCGATGTGATCGCGTTGCTCCGAGGGTCTCCTACCTCCTTCCTCGCTGCTGGTCCCGGATCCAAGATGGCCGCGGCATCCGGGTCCTGCAGGGAAGGAGGTGGCTTACCGAGTGTCTGCTCAGTGCAGACGCTGGTAAGCCTGCAGCCCTGTCAGTGAGATCGGTGATATGACAGAGTGCTGTGCACACTGTCAAATCACCGATCTGTGATGTCCCCCCCTGGGACAAAGTAAAAAAGTAAAAAAAAAATGTCCACATGTGTAAAAAAAAAATAAAAAAAAATTCCTAAATAAATAAAAAAAATTATTCCCAGAAATAAATTTCTTTATCTAAATAAAAAAAAAAATCAAACAATAAAAGTACACATATTTAGTATCGCCGCATCCGTAACGACCCCACCTATAAAACTACATAACTAGTTAACCCCTTTAGTGAACACCGTAAAAAAAAAAAAAAAAAAAAAAAAACGAGGCAAAAAACAACGCTTTATTCTCATACCGCCAATCAAAAAGTGGAATAACCCTACCTTCACATTAGCGGCGGGCGCCGCAGCGGCGCTGCATGCGTCATGCGCCCCTATATATAACATGGGGGCGCATGGACATGCGTCACACTTGCGTTTTGCGCCGCATGCGTCGCTGCGGCGCCCGCGTCCGGGCGCAGAGGATGCAGCAAGTTGCATTTTTGCTGCGTCCAACTTTTGGCCAAAAAGGACGCATGTGGCGCAAAACGCAGCGTTTTAGCGTGCGTTTTGCCGTGTTTTTATTTGCGTTGTGCGCTGCGGCGCCGACGCTGCGGCGCACAACGCAAATGTGAACGTACCCTAACACGCGATCAAAAAGACGGATATAAATAACCATGGTACCGCTGAAAACGTCATCTTGTCCCGCAAAAAACGAGGCACCATACACCATCATCAGCGAAAAAATAAAAAAGTTATAGTCCTCAGAATAAAGCGATGCCAAAATAATTATTTTTTCTATAAAATAGCTTTTATCGTATAAAAGCGCCAAAACATAAAAAAATGATGTAAATGAGATATCGCTGTAATCGTACTGACCCGAAGAATAAAACTGCTTTATCCATTTTACCAAACGCGGAACGGTATAAACGCCTCCCCCAAAAGAAATTAATGAATAGCTGGTTTTTGGTCATTCTGCCTCACAAAAATCGGAATAAAAAGCGATCAAAAAATCTCCCGTGCCCGAACATGTTACCAATAAAAACGTCAACTCGTCCCGCAAAAAGCAAGACCTCACATGACTCTGTGGACTCAAATATTGAAAAATTATAGCTCTCAAAATGTGGTAACGCAAAAAATATTTTTTGCAATAAAAAGCGTCTTTCAGTGTGTGACGGCTGCCAATCATAAAAATCCGCTAAAAAACCCGCTATAAAAGTAAATCAAACCCCCCTTCATCACCCGGAAAAATTAAAAAAAAATAAAAAATGTATTTATTTCCATTTTCCCATTAGGGTTAGGGCTAGGGTTAGGGTTAGGGCTAGGGTTAGGGCTACATTTAGGGTTAGGGCTAAAGTTAGGGTTAGGGTTGGGGCTAAAGTTAGGGTTAAGGTTTGGATTACATTTACGGTTGGGATTAGGGTTAGGGGTGTGTCTGGGTTAGAGGTGTGGTTAGGGGTGTGTGTGGATTAGGGTTTCAGTTATAATTGGGGGGTTTCCACTGTTTAGGCACATCAGGGGCTCTCCAAACGTGACATGGCGTCCCATTTCAATTCCAGCCAATTCTGCGTTGAAAAAGTAAAACAGTGCTCCTTCCCTTCCAAGCTCTCCCGTGCGCCCAAACAGGGGTTTACCCCAACATATGGGGTATCAGCGTACTCGGAACACATTGGAGAACAACTTTTGGGGTCCAATTTCTCCTGTTACCCTTGGGAAGATACAAAACTAGGGGCTAAAAAATAATTTTTGTGGAAAAAAAAATTTTTTTATTTGCATGGCTCTGCGTTATAAACTGTAGTGAAACACTAGGGGGTTCAAAGCTCACAACACATCTAGATGAGTTCCTTAGGGGGTCTACTTTCCAAAATGGTGTCACTTGTGGGGGGTTTCTACTGTTTAGGTACATTAGGGGCTCTGCAAACGCAATGTGACGCCTGCAGACCATTCCATCTAAGTCTGCATTCCAAATGGCGCTCCTTCCCTTCCGAGCCCTCCCATGCGCCCAAACGGTGGTTCCCCCCCACATATGGGGTATCAGCGTACTCAAGACAAATTGGACAACAACTTTTGGGGTCCAATTTCTCCTGTTACTATTGGAAAAATACAAAACTGGGGGCTAAAAAATAATTTTGGGGGGAAATTTTTTATTTTTTTATTTTCACAGCTCTGCGTTATAAACTGTAGTGAAACACTTGGGGGTTCAAAGTTCTCACAACACAACTAGATAATTTCTTTGGGGGGTCTAGTTTCCAATATTGGGTCACTTGTGGGGGGTTTCTACTGTTTAGGTACATTAGGGGCTCTGCAAACACAATGTGACGCCTGCAGACCATTCCATCTAAGTCTGCATTCCAAATGGCGCTCCTTCCCTTCCGAGCCCTCCCATGCGCCCAAACGGTGGTTCCCCCCCACATGTGGGGTATCAGCGTACTCAAGACAAATTGGACAACAACTTTTGGGGTCCAATTTCTCCTGTTACCATTGGGAAAATACAAAACTGGGGGCTAAAAAATAATTTTGGGGGGAAATTTTTTATTTTCACGGCTCTGCGTTATAAACTGTAGTGAAACACTTGGGGGTTCAAAGTTCTCACAACACAACTAGATAAGTTCCTTGGGGGGTCTAGTTTCCAATATTGGGTCACTTGTGGGGGGTTTCTACTGTTTAGGTACATTAGGGGCTCTGCAAACGCAATGTGACGCCTGCAGACCAATCCATCTAAGTCTGCATTGCAAATGATGCTCCTTCCCTTCCGAGCTCTGCCATGCGCTCAAACGGTGGTTCCCCCCCAGATATCAGATATCAGCGTACTCAGGACAAATTGGACAACAATATATAGGGTCTAATTTCTCCTGTTACCCTTGGAAAAATACAAAACTGGGGGCTAAAAAATAATTTTTATGGAAAAAAAAATATTTTTTATTTGCACGGCTCTGCGTTATAAACTGTAATGAAACACTTAGGGGTTCAAATCTCTCACAACACATCTAGATGAGTTCCTTAGGGGGTCTACTTTCCAAAATGGTGTCACTTGTGGTTTTTTTTTTACTGTTAAGGTACATTAGGGGCTCTGCAAACGCAATGTGACGCCTGCAGACCATTCCATCTAAGTCTGCATTCCAAATGGCGCTCCATCCCTTCCGAGCCCTCCCATGCGCCCAAACGGTGGTTCCCCCCCACATATGGGGTATCAGTGTACTCAGGACAAATTGGACAACAACTTTTGTGGTCCAATTTCTTCTCTTACCCTTGGGAAAATAAAAAATTGGGGGCGAAAAAATCATTTTTGTGAAAAAATATGATTTTTTATTTTTACGGTCCTGCATTATAAACTCCTGTGAAGCACTTGGTGGGTCAAAGTGCTCACCACACATCTAGTTAAGTTCCTTAAGGGGTCTACTTTCCAAAATGGTGTCACTTGTGGGGGGTTTCAATGTTTAGGCACATCAGTGGCTCTCCAAACGCAACATGGCGTCCCATCACAATTCCTGTCAATTTTGCAGTGAAAAGTCAAACGGCGCTCCTTCCCTTCCGAGCTCTCCCATAGTTACATAGTTACATAGTTATTAAGGTTGAAGGAAGACTGTAAGTCCATCTAGTTCAACCCATAGCCTAACCTAACATGCCCTAACATGTTGATCCTGGGGAAGGCAAAAAATCCCCATGTGGCAAAGAGTAACTCCACCATGGGGAAAATTTCCTTCCCGACTCCACATACGGCAATCAGACTAGTTCCCTGGATCAACGCCTTATCAAGGAATCTAGTGTATATACCCTGTAACATTATACTTTTCCAGAAAGGTATCCAGTCCCCTCTTAAATTTAATTAATGAATCACTCATTACAACATCATACGGCAGAGAGTTCCATAGTCTCACTGCTCTTACAGTAAAGAATCCGCATCTGTTATTATGCTTAAACCTTCTTTCCTCCAGACGTAGAGGATGCCCCCTTGTCCCTGTCTCAGGTCTATGATTAAAAAGATCAGAAAGGTCTTTGTACTGTCCCCTCATATATTTATACATTAACATAAGATCACCCCTTAGTCTTCGTTTTTCCAAACTAAATAGCCCCAAGTGTAATAACCTATCTTGGTATTGCAGACCCCCCAGTCCTCTAATAACCTTGGTCGCTCTTCTCTGCACCCGCTCCAGTTCAGCTATGTCTTTCTTATACACCGGAGACCAGAACTGTGCACAGTATTCTAAGTGTGGTCGAACTAGTGACTTGTATAGAGGTAAAATTATGTTCTCCTCATGAGCATCTATGCCTCTTTTAATACATCCCATTATTTTATTTGCCTTGTAGCAGCTGCCTGACACTGGCCACTGAATATGAGTTTGTCATCCACCCATACACCCAGGTGTTTTTCATTGACGGTTTTGCCCAGAGTTTTAGAATTAAGCACATAGTTATACATCTTATTACTTCTACCCAAGTGCATGACCTTACATTTATCCCCATTAAAGCTCATTTGCCATTTATCAGCCCAAGCTTCTAGTTTACATAAATCATCCTGTAATATAAAATTGTCCTCCCCTGTATTGATTACCCTGCAGAGTTTAGTGTCATCTGCAAATATTGAAATTCTACTCTGAATGCCCCCTACAAGGTCATTAATAAATATGTTAAAAAGAAGAGGGCCCAATACTGACCCCTGTGGTACCCCACTGCTAACCGTGACCCAGTCCGAGTGTGTTCCATTAATAACCACCCTTTGTTTCCTATCCCTGAGCCAGCTCTCAAACCACTTACACATATTTTCCCCTATCCCCATTACTCTCATTTTATGTAACAACCTTTTGTGTGGCACCGTATCAAAAGCTTTGGAAAAGTCCATATATACTACGTCCACTGGGTTCCCTTGGTCCAGTCTGGAACTTACCTCTTCATAGAAGCTGATCAAATTAGTCTGACATGAACGGTCCCTAGTAAACCCGTGCTGATACTGGGTCATGAGGTTAGTCCTCTTCAGATACTCCAGCATAGCATCCCTTAGAATGCCCTCCAGGATTTTACCCACAGTAGAGGTTAAACTTACTGGCCTATAATTACCGAGTTCAGTTTTTGCCCCTTTTTTGAATATTGGCACCACATTTGCTATACGCCAGTCCTGTGGTACAGACCCTATTATTATGGAGTCTTTAAAGATTAAAAATAATGGTCTATCAATGACTGTACTTAGTTCCTGCAGTACTCGGGGGTGTATCTCATCCGGGCCCGGAGATTTGTCAATTTTAGTTATTTTTAGACGCCGCTGTACTTCCTGCTGGGTTAAGCAGGTGACATTTAATGGGGAATTTTTATCACTAGTCATTTTGTCTGCATGGGATTTTCTTTTGTAAATACTGATGAAAAAAAGTCATTTAGCATATTGGCTTTTTCCTCATCCTCATCCACCATTTCACCCAGACTATTTTTAAGGGGGCCAACACTGTCATTTTTTAGTTTCTTACTATTTATATAGATAAAGAATATTTTGGGATTATTTTTACTCTCTCTGGCAATGAGTCTCTCTGTCTCAATCTTTGCTGCCTTGATTTGCTTTTTACAGAATTTATTTAATTTTCTGTATTTATTTAATGCCTCCTCACTACCTACTTCCTTTAATTCTCTAAATGCTTTCTTTTTGTCCCTTATTGCGCCCCTTACAGCTCTATTTAGCCATATTGGTTTCCTCCTATTTCTAGTATGTTTATTCCCATACGGTATATACTGTGCACAGGTCCTATCCAGGATGCTAATAAATGTCTCCCATTTTCTTTGTGTATTTTTGTGTCTCAGGATATCGTCCCAGTTAATTGCACCAAGATCCTCTCTCATCCGTTGGAAATTTGCCCTCCTGAAGTTTAGTGTCCTTGTCACCCCCCTACTACCCATCTTATTAAAGGTTACATGAAAACTTATTATTTTGTGATCACTATTCCCCAAGTGACCCCCAACCCTTATATTTGATATGCGGTCTGGCCTGTTGGTTAATATTAGGTCTAGCAGTGCCCCCCTCCTTGTTGGGTCCTGAACCAGTTGTGAAAGGTAATTGTCTCTCATAGTTGTCAAAAACCGATTACCTTTGCTGGAACTGCAGGTTTCTGTTCCCCAATCTATTTCAGGGTAGTTGAAGTCCCCCATAATAATGACTTCTCCTTAAGTCGCAGCTTCATCTATTTGCTTTACGAGGATATTCTCCATTGCTTCCATTAGTTTTGGAGATTTATAACAAACCCCTATCAGTAGTTTATTATTTTTCCCCCTCCCCTTATCTCCACCCACAGAGACTCTACATTTTCATTAGATTCACCTATATTATCACGCAGGATGGGTTTTAAGGTCGATTTTACAAACAGACACACCCCACCCCCTCGCTTATCTGTACGGTCATTTCTGAAAAGGCTATAGCCCTGCAAGTTAACAGCCCAGTCATGGCTCTCATCCAGCCACGTCTCAGATATCCCCACCATGTCATAATTATGCTCCAACAACATTAGTTCTAATTCATCCATTTTGTTGGCGAGGCTTCTGGCATTAGTATACATGCACTTGATGTTACTCTCTGTACCTCTATTCTTTCTTAAATTACTAACTGTTCTAACCCCACGCCCCATGCCACCGCCAACCCCAGCTTCCTTATTTGTGCCCAGGTCTCTATCTGCACTATCTTCCCCTCCTATAAAATGAATACCCTCCCCCCCCAATCCCTAGTTTAAACACTCCTCCAACCTTCTAACCATTTTCTCCCCCAGCACAGCTGCACCTTCCCCATTGAGGTGCAGCCCGTCCCTAGCGTAGAGCCTGTAGCCAACTGAGAAGTCGGCCCAGTTCTGCAGGAAACCAAACCCCTCCTTCCTACACCAATTCTTGAGCCACTTATTAACCTCCCTAATCTCCCGTTGCCTCTCTGGCGTGGCACGTGGTACAGGCAGTATTTCGGAAAATACCACGTTGGAGGTCCTTGCTTTCAGCTTGCAGCCTAATTCCCTGAAATCATCTTTAAGGACCTTCCACCTACCTCTAACTTTGTCATTTGTGCCAATGTGCACCATGACCGCTGGGTCCTCACCAGCCCCTCCCAGTAATCTGTCCCACCCGATCAGCGATGTGTCGGACTCGAGCGCCAGGTAGGCAGCACACCGTCCGACGATCCCTGTCTTTGTGACAGATTGCCCTATCTGTTCCCCTAATAATTGAGTCCCCCACTACCAGCACCTGTCTGGCCTGCCCTGCTCTCCTTTTTCCCTCCTTACTGGAGCAGTCACTCCTCCGGCTTTCAGAGGACATGCCTGGCTGCAGCAGTGCTACCCCTGTACTGGCACCCCCCTCATCTGCCAACTTAGCAAACTTATTGGGGTGTGCCAGATCAGGACTAGCCTCCCTGGCACTCTTCCCTCTACCCCGCCTTCTATCTGTCACCCAGCTAACTGCCACACTGTCCTGCAGCTCCATCCTACCATCCCCCTCCTCATCTATCCCATTGAGCGTCTGCTCTGTGAGCAGAAGACTCCTCTCCATATTGTCTATGGATCTCAGTGTTGCCAGCTGCACATTTAGATCCAGTATCTGGGTTTCCAAATGCACAATGTGCTCACATCTCGCACAGCAGTATGCACCCTCGACCGGCTGGTCAAGGACTGCATACATGTGGCAAGATGTACACTGGATGGCATTAACAATTGTGGAGCACATTTCCTAATGGGGATTGCACCACACAGAAACGTTAATTAAAAATAAATACAAAGTATTATTCAACCAAAAAAAAAAAAAAAAACAGAAGCAATTCCTCCCTTGGAAACTCCCTGATTCCAAAGTCACTGAATCACAAGTCACACACTTACCGCCGTTCACACTTACGCTCAGGTCACACTCAGCTCGTTCACACTCGCTGTGCTGAAGATTTATAGATTTTTTTTTTTCTCTCTCTATCTCCCCTCAACAGCAATCCACCTTGCTGTTCAGATGCACTTCCAAAAAGTGCGCCCAAACAGTGGTTTACCCCCACATATGGGGTATCAGCGTACTCAGGACAAATTGTACAACAACTTTTGGGGTCCAATTTCTTCTCTTACCCTTGGGAAAATAAAAAATTGGGGGCGAAAAGATCATTTTTGTGAAAAAATATGATTTTTTATTTTTACGGTTCTGCATTATAAACTTCTGTGAAGCACTTGGTGGGTCAAAGTGCTCACCACACCTCTAGATAAGTTCCTTAGGGGGTCTACTTTCCAAAATGGTGTCACTTGTGGGTGGTTTCAATGTTTAGGCACATCAGTGGCTCTCCAAACGCAACATGGCGTCCCATCTCAATTCCAGTCAATTTTGCATTGAAAAGTCAAATGGCGCTCCTTCGCTTCCGAGCTCTGTCATGCGCCCAAACAGTGGTTTACCCCCACATATGGGGTATCGGCGTACTCAGGACAAATTGTATAACATCTTTTGGGGTCCATTTTCTCCTGTTACCCTTGGTAAAATAAAACAAATTGGAGCTGAATTAAATTTTGTGTGAAAAAAAGTTAAATGTTCATTTTTATTTAAACATTCCAAAAATTCCTGTGAAACACCTGAAGGTTTAATAAACTTTTTGAATGTGGTTTTGAGCACCTTGAGGGCTGCAGTTTTTAGAATGGTGTCACACTTGGGTATTTTCTATCATATAGACCCCTCAAAATGACTTCAAATGAGATGTGGTCCCTAAAAAAAAATGGTGTTGTAAAAATGAGAAATTGCTGGTCAACTTTTAACCCTTATAACTCCCTAACAAAAAAAAAATTTTGGTTCCAAAATGATGCTGATGTAAAGTAGACATGTGGGAAATGTTACTTATTAAGTATTTTGTGTGACATATCACTGTGATTTAATTGCATAAAAATTCAAATTTGGAAAATTGCGAAATTTTCAAAATTTTCACCAAATTTCCATTTTTTTCACAAATAAACGCAGGTAATATCAAAGAAATTTTACCACTATCATGAAGTACAATATGTCACGAGAAAACAATGTCAGAATCACCAGGATCCGTTGAAGCGTTCCAGAGTTATAACCTCATAAAGGGACAGTGGTCAGAATTGTAAAAATTGGCCTGGTCCATAACGTGCAAACCACCCTTGGGGGTGAAGGGGTTAACATTAGATCTTTTTACTATTGATGCTGCATAGGCAGCATCAATAGTAAAAAGTTGTTCACACAGGGTTAATAGCAGCGTTAACAGTGCGTTACACCGCGGCATAATGCGGTCCGTTAATGCTGCCATTAACCCTGTGTGAGCGCTGACTGGAGGAGAGTATGGACGGGACACTGAGTGCAGGGCAGTAAGCAGCGGCCATTTCACTGCTGGACTGTGCCCTTCGCTGATTGGTCGTGGGCGTTTTGCCGGGACCAATCAGCGACTTGGATTTCCGTGACAGACAGAGGCCACGACCAATGAATATCCGTGACAGGACAGACAGACAAACGGAAGTGACCCTTAGACAATTGCATATATAGATACCTGTATGTTATCTCCTCCTATATAGCATATACCTGTATGTCACCTCCTATATATAGTATATACCTGTGTGTCATCTGCTCCTGTATATAGTATATACCTTGTGTGTCATTTCCCCTGTATATAGTATGTTCCTGTATGACATCTCCTTCTGTATTAGACCTCGTTCACACGTTATTTGGTCAGTATTTTTACCTCAGTATTTGTAAGATAAATTGGCAGCCTGATAAATCCCCAGCCAACAGGAAGCCCTCCCCCTTGGCAGTATATATTAGCTCACACATACATGTAATAGACAGGTCATGTGACTGACAGCTGCCGTATTTCCTATATCGTACATTTGTTGCTCTTGTAGTTTGTCTGCTTATTAATCAGATTTTTATTTTTGAAGGAAAATACCAGACGTGTGTTTTAGGGCGAGCTTCATGTGTCAAGTTGTGTGTGTTGAGTTGCGTGTGGTGACATGCATGTAGCGACTTTCGTGAGGTGAGTTTTGTGTGGCGACATGCGTGTAGCAACTTTTTGTGTCGAGTTGCATGTGACAGGTTAGTGTAGCAAGTTGTGTGCAGCAAGTTTTGCGCGTGGCGAGTTTTATGTGTGGTGCGTTTTGAGTATGTGGAAGTTTTGTGTGAGGTAACTTTTGCATGTGCTGCAACTTTTGTGCGTGTGGCAATTTTTCCGCGTGTGCAAGTTTTGCGTGTGGCGAGTTTTCCATGAGGTGAGTTTTGCACGTGTGGCTAGTTTTGCGTGAGCCTAGTTTTGCATGTGGCGAGTTTTGCAAGTGGTGAATTTTGCACGTGGCGAGTTTTGAGCGGTGACTTTTGTGTTTCGACTTTTATGTGGCGAGGTTGGTGTATGTGTGGTGAAATGTGTGCTGAGGGTGGTATGTGTTCAAGCACGTGGTAGTGTGTGGCGCATTTTGTGTGTGTTCATATCCCCGTGTGTGGTGAGTATCCCATGTCGGGGCCCCACCTTAGCAACTGTATGGTATACACTCTTTGGCTGTCACTGTCACCCCCTCCATCCGTTATAAACTAAAAGAGCCACCTTGTGCAGCAGTAATGCTGCATTCTAACAAGGTGGCTCTTTTAGTTTTTGGTGCATGTATTCCCAAAATAAAGCTTTTTATAACTTCTCCAAAATACCTGTCTTTCGCCAGGGAGGCAGGTCCTCACCCCCCTGCTTGAAACGCCACACTGCTGTCACTCAAATCTTCAGGGGCGCCGCCCCATCGCGCTGTTTTCGCATTAAATCTGGCGCCTGCGCTGTGTAGTACTGTCTGGTGCAGGCGCAGTGAGCTCTGGCCGTCTGACCTCACAGCCAGGCTTGCAGACTGCGCCTGTGCGGCCACCCACCTTCTGAATCCCAGCCCTGCAGTGTGTTGTGCATTATGCAGAGTGCGGGGCTGGGATTCACAAGCAGGGCGGCCGCACAGGCGCAGTCTGCAAGCCTGGCTGTGACGTCAGACGGCCAGAGCTCACTGCGCCTCCACCAGACAGTACTACACAGCGCAGGCGCCGGATTTCATGCGAAAACAGCGTGGAGGGGGCGGCGCTCGGCGCCCCTGAAGATTTGAGTGACGGCAGTGTGGCGTTTCAAGCAGGGGAGTGAGGACCTGCCTCCCTGGCGAAAGACAGGTATTTTGGAGAAGTTATAAAAAGCTTTATTTAGGGAATACATGCACCAAAAACTAAAAGAGCCACCTTGTTAGAATGCAGCATTACTGCTGCACAAGGTGGCTCTTTTAGTTTATAACGGCTGGAGGGGGTGACAGTGTCCCTTTAAGATGAGTGCTGGGTTTTCTTAATATATCGCACTGAGGAGATGCTTCCGTCGGGCCACTCTGCCATAAAGGGCCGACTGGTGGAGGGCTGCAGTGATAGTTGACTTTGTGGAACTTTCTCCCATCTCCCCACTGCATCTGTGGAGCTCAGCCACAATGATTTTGGGGTTCTTCTTTACCTCTCTCACCAAGGCTCTTCTCCCACGATTGCTCAGTTTGGCTGGACGGCCAGGTCTAGGAAGACTTCTGGTGTTTCCAAACTTCTTCCATTTAAGGATTATGGAGGCAACTGTGCTCTTAGTAACCTTGCATACTGCAGAAATTCTCTTGCAACGTTGGCCAGATCTTTGCCTTGCCACAATTCTGTCTGAGCTCCTTCGCTAGTTACTTTGACCTCATGATTCTTATTTGGTCTGACATGCATTGTGAGCTGTGAGGTCTTATACAGACAGTTGTGTGCCTTTCCAAATCAAGTCCTATCAGTTTAATTAAACGCAGCTGGACTCCAGTGAAGGAGTAGAACCATCTCAAGGAGGATCACAAGGGAATGGACAGCATGTGATTTAAATATAAGTGTCTGAGCAAAGGGTCTGAATACTTACGACCATGTGATATCTCAGTTTTTCTTTTTTTTATTAAATTTGCAAAAATGTGTACATTTCTGTTTTCTTTTCAGTCGAGATGGGGTGCAGAATGTACATTAATGTGAACAAAATGAACTTTTTTGAATTCACCAAATGGCTGCAATGAAACAGAGTGAAAAATTTAAAGGGGTCTGAATACTTTCCGTACCCACGGTAGCTCTGTGATTTAAGGGCATGAAAATTCAAAGTTGGAAAATTGTGAAATTTTCTGAATTTTCACCAAATTTCCATTTTTTTCACAAGCTCAAGTCATACCGAAGAAATGTTACCATTATCATGAAGTACAATATGTCATGAAAAAGCATCCTCCAATTAAATAAATGGGATCTGTTGAAGCGTTCAAGAGTGATCTCATAAACATTAATTCTCACAGTGGTCAGAATTGTAAAAATTGGCCTGGTCATTAACATGCAAACCACCTTTGGGGATAAAGGGATTAATTTCTTCAGAATTTTTTTTCCCTTCAAAATGGCGCCGCCTGCACAGTAGCAGATCAATGCATTCCTATGTGTGAGGAATCGCGGCGATTCTGCAAAATTAATGAACATGCTGCATTTTTTTCCGGAATGCGTTTCCGCTCTGGAAAAAAACTCAGCATGTACACAAAAAATGCGGAATGCATTCTAATAGGATGCTTAATGTAAACGGTTTTATCTCGTTTTTATAGCGCAAAAAATCCTGAACGTGTGCACACAGCCTAAATGAGGCCTTTGAATAGTCGATGGGGCACACTGTGGGCGTGATAACATAACTTACAGGAATCATCGTCATCGCTATACATACTTTGAGCCTGCGTGTGACTTCTTTTCCTCAATACATTGATCTTCTGGAGCCGGGTGTACACGTCCCAGCTTCAGAGAGGCGCACTGCACATGATCGGACCACTCCAGGGAGGTTGCAGGCCTGGACCATGACAATACTGGAGGATAATGGGTTCCTGGTCACATCACATTTGATCCTTTTTCAAAGCTTTGCCAGTCAATGTGCAACTTTAACCCCTTAAACCCCAAGGGTGGTTTGCACATTAATGACCGGGCCAATTTTTACAATTCTGACCACTGCCCCTTTATGAAGTTATAACTCTGGAACGCTTCAACGGATCCTGATGATTCTGACACTGTTTTCTCGTGACATATTGTACTTCATGATGGTAGTAAAATTTCTTTGATATTACCTGCGTTTATTTGTGGGAAAAAACGGAAATTTGGCGAAAATGTTGAAAATTTCGCAATTTTCCAACTTTGAATTTTTATGCCCTTAAATCACAGAGATGTCACACAAAATACTTAATAAGTAACATTTCCCACATGTCTACTTTACATCAGCACAATTTTGGAACCAAAATTTTTTTGTTGTTAGGGATTTATAAGGGTTAAAAGTTGACCAGCAATTTCTCATTTTTACAACACCGTTTTTTTAGGGACCACATCTCATTTGAAGTCATTTTGAGGGGTCTATATGATAGAAAATACCCAAGTGTGACACCATTCTAAGACCTGCACATCTCAAGGTGCTCAAAACCACATTAAAGAAGATTATTAACCCTTCAGGTGTTTCACAGGAATTTTGGGAATGTTTAAAAAAAAAAAATGAACATTTAACTTTTTTTCACAAAAAATTTATTTCAGCTCCAATTTGTTTTTTTACCAAGGGTAACAGGAGAAATTGGACCCCAAAAGTTGATGTAAAATTTGTCCTGAGTATGCTGATACCCCATATGTGGGGGTAAACCACTGTTTAGGCACATGGCAGAGCTCGGAAGAGAAGGAGTGCCGTTTGACTTTTCAATGCAAAACTGGCTGGAATTGAGATAGGACGCCATGTTGCGTTTGGAGAGCCCCTGATGTGCCTAAACATTGAAACCCCCTACAAGTGACACCATTTTGAAAAGAAGACCCCCTAAGGAACTTATCTAGATGTGTTGTGAAAACTTTGAACCTCCAAGTGTTTCACTACAGTTTATAACGAAGAGCCGTGTACAATAAAAAATCATTTTTTTTTTCCACACAAATTATATTTTAGTCCCCAGTTTATTTTCCCAAGGGTAACAGGAGAAATTGGACCCCAAAAGTTGTTGTCCAATTTGTCCCGAGTATGCGGATACCCCATATGTGGGGAGGAACCACCTTTTGGGCGCTTGACAGAGCTCGAAAGGGAAGGAGCACCGTTTGGAATGCAGACTTAGATGGATTGGTCTGCATGTGTCATGATGCATTTGCAGAGCCCCTGATGTACCTAAACAGTAGAAACCCCCCACAAGTGACCCCATATTGGAACCTAGACCCCCCAAGGAACTTATCTAGATGTGTTGTGAGAACTTTGAACCCCCAAGTATTTCACTACAGTTTATAACGCAGAGCCGTGAAAATAAAAAATAATTTTTGTCCCACAAAAATGTTTTTTTTTTAGCCCTCCAAATTTTTATTTTCCCGGGCGTGGCTATGTAGCCGAACAGAGTGGATGCGTCTGGCCGGAGCTCCTGTAATCCTGCATAACATCCTGCACTATACTCACCCGGGAGGGTTCCTTCAGCGGTTGCGGTGTTCCCCTGAGCGCCTGGAGGCGCCCAGCTTCAGAGGAGGTGTCGGAACGGCTCCGGTTGGGTGAGCGCCGGAAAGCCAGGCGGAGGACAGACCTTGGAGGAGACGGCGGCCATTTTTCTTGCCGCGTGCGCTGGCGGTTGTGGAGCTGCGGCACTCGGCTCAACGGGAGTTAGCTGGATACAGGCACAACTCCAGGAGGTATGAAGGGGGACTGTGCGGTGTGAGCCCTGAGAAACGGGCCCTGCTCTCCCCCTGTCCCCAGCACGACATATTGCCTGATAGCTCCAGTGTTTGCTCCCAAAAAGCTATATCCCCCTCAGTTCCCGCCATTCAGACCATAAAGGCAGACAGTATGGTGACTAATGGGAGGCTGACACATTGAGCACCATACAGAGTTTGATGTATAACTGAAGCTGCTAAATACTAAAGGGCACCTGTCACCCCGTTTTTTCAGTATGAGATAAAAATACTGTTAAATAGGGCCTGAGCTGTGCATTACAACAGTGTATTTTGTGGACCCAGATTCCCCACCTATGCTGCCAAAATACGTTACCAAAGTAGCCGTTTTCGCCTGTCAATCAGGCTGGTCTGGTCAAAAGGGCGTGGTGTCTTCCCCCAGATCTTGCTTAGTTTTCCGTTGGTGGCGTAGTGGTGTGCGCATGCCCAAGGTCCCGAATCCACTGCACAGGGGAGTTAAAAGAGCGCGATGTGCACTATTTCATTGGTGATCGGTGGGGGCGGCCATCTTCCTTTGGCCGCGTGTGCGCAGAAGCGGCGCTCTGCTGGCCGCGGCTTCAGGAAAATGGCCGCGGGATGCTGCGCGTGCGCAGATGGAGATCGCGGCGGCCATTTTCCTGAAGCCGAGATGCGAACTCTGCTTCAGGAAAATGGCCGCCGCGATCTCCAACTGCGCACGCGCGGCATCCCGCGGCCATTTTCCTGAAGCCGCGGCCAGCAGAGCGCCGCTTCTGCGCACGCGCGGCCAAAGGAAGATGGCCGCCCCCACCGATCACCAATGAAATAGTGCACATCACGCTCTTTTAACTCCCCTTTGCAGTGGATTCGGGACCTTGGGCATGCGCAAACCACTACGCCACCAACGGAAAACTAAGCAAGATCTGGGGGAAGACACCACGCCCTTTTGACCAGACCAGCTTGATTGACAGGCGAAAACGGCTACTTTGGTAACGTATTTTGGCAGCATAGGTGGGGAATCGGGGTCCACAAAATACACTGTTGTAATGTACAGCTCAGGCCCTATTTAACAGTATTTTTATCTCCTACTGAAAAAACGGGGTGACAGGTGCCCTTTAACACCATATGGAGGAGGGACCCTGTATTTGCTGAGATACTAAGTTTTATTATCTTTGACTCTGTCTCCTCGACTTGCACTTTCCCCAGGGAAATCAGTGCAGCAACTGCAACAAATCATTGGGAGTCACGTGCTGCCTGCTCAGCAAGAACTCATTATAGGCTGTGTGGATATTCAACATAGACTTGCACTACAGTGCTGCGCACGCTAAACAGTGACTGTATTTAAGTATAGGGCAAAAGCGCTTGGTCCCTACCTCATAAAATACTAGCCATGCATCGCTCAAAAACTTCTGGGGCTACTGAAAAATTGAGAAAATATGCACGGCTTGATCCCCCTGACAACCAGCGATCAAATAAAGAAAATTCACCAGGGGCCAAGACCGTTAATCAGCCGACGCTTCTGATAGTGAAGAGGATGGGGGTCGGGAGGATTTAACTTTGAAACAAGCGTCTGAACAGTTAATGCAGGCTATATCACTAACCAGGACATCCTTAACTGGGAAGATAGAAGAGGTGCACTCTGAGGTGGGACGCCTCCGACAGGACATGCAGTCTATGGGGGTCCGTATCACGGAGGTAGAATCCAGGGTATCTCGCCTGGAAGACGACGCTGTGCCCATGGAAACTAAATTAACAAAAGTGGCTGGTTCTATTAATGCCTGGAAACAAAAGGCAGACGACTTAGAAAATAGACTACGTCGCAATAATATTCGTATCATTGGATTACCAGAACGGTCGGAGGGTCAGCAACCGGAACAATTTCTGGAGAACTGGCTCAAGGAAACTTTGGGAGATGTGTTCTCATCTACATTTTCCGTGGAAAGGGCCCATAGAGTGCCAACAAAATCTCTTCCTCCGGGCGCCCTACCGAGACACTTTTTGCCGCGCCTTTTGAATAGCAGGGATAGAGATGTGGTGCTTCGTGGGGCATGACTAAAAAGCCCCATTAAATTTAATAATGCTACAATATCGATATTTCCAGATTTTTCGATGGAGTTGCAGAAACAACGTGCCCAATTCATGAACATAAAGAAACGTCTCAGGGAAAATAACATTTTATATTCAATGATCTACCCAGCCCGTCTTAGGATTGTCTACAAGGGCTCCTCCTCCTTTATAACCCCAGCAGAGGCCGAAGAATGGATGCGATCTCATGTGAAGGCGAATGAGGGGGAAAAATGTTAATTTACCTGCCGTCTATACACATAGTTACTATGGAAATGGAACTCTCTTAGGCTACGTTCACATTTGCGGTCAGCGCCGCAGCGTCGGGCGCCGCAGCGTCGCCGCATGCGTCATGCGCCCCTATATTTAACATGGGGGCGCATGGACATGCGTTGTGCTGCGTTTTGCGCCACATGGCCGCAAGCGTTGGACGCAAGAAACGCTTCAAGTTGCATTTTTTTTGCGTCCAACTTTCGGCCAAAAAGGACGCATGCGGCGCAAAACGCAGCGTTTTAGCGTGCGTTTTGCCGCGTTTTTGTTTGCGTTGTGCGCTGCGGCGCCGACGCTGCGGCGCACAACGCAAATGTGAACGTAGCCTTATGGACTCATTTCTCCTTAAGTTTTTTCTTCTATTTTCAATAATAAGAGCTATAAGAAACAGCTATACCGGACTTTGTTTTCAGAGATGGTACCCTCAATTTTTTTGGACTGTGACAGGAGCAAGAAATTTTGCTCCCCTTTAAAGCGTATTTTGCTTTATCTGGTTCTAGTTTTGTTAGGATTTGATTATATAGGAATTGCTGTCAGGTTGGTTTTTTTTCCACTGTATACCAGAAATATGATTGACGTGACAATGTATATTATAGGCGGATGAAGAGGTATGGCATCTGATCACAGGGGGCATTCTTTGCGTCTGGAGGAGAGAAGGTTTTTCCACCAACATAGAAGAGGATTCTTTACTGTTAGGGCAGTGAGAATCTGGAATTGCTTGCCTGAGGAGGTGGTGATGGCAAACTCAGTCGAGGGGTTCAAGAGAGGCCTGGATGTCTTCCTGGAGCAGAACAATATTGTATCATACAATTATTAGGTTCTGTAGAAGGACGTAGATCTGGGGATTTATTATGATGGAATATAGGCCGAACTGGATGGACAAATGTCTTTTTTCGGCCTTACCTTCTATGTTACTATGTTACTATCTTACATGGTTGACCTGGAATGTGAGAGGTCTGGGTTCACCTCGGAAAAGAGTCAAAGTATTTTCTCAAATAAGACGTTACCATTCCCATGTAGTAGCCCTGGTGGAGACACACCTGACCAGAGACTCGGCCCGTTATGTTCAAAAACCATGGGTACAATGGTCTGTTCATGCGTTTCATACTAGTTATTCTAGGGGGGTCTCGCTGTTGATTCACAAGGATGTTAGATGGGAGGTTGGAGAGATACGGAGAGACACCGAAGGTCGTTTTATCTTTGTATATGCATGTATTGACTTGAGAGAATATGTTATCATATGTGTATATAATCCCCCCCCGGCTAAAATGTCTATTATAAAAAAGGCGCTGGGTTTTACTTTAAATTATCCTGATGCTCATATCGTGTGCATGGGAGATTTCAATCTGGTTATGGACGAGGGCCTTGATAGACTCAGACTCGATGGTGAGGCTGTGGGGATGACTCCCTCCCCGTCTCGTCTATCTACATTCATGGAGGGCAGTGGATGGCTGGATTTATGGAGAGTACGTCATCCAGATATAAAAGAGTATACCTGACATTCGTCCGTCAGACGTACTTTATCCCGCCTGGATTATATTTTTGGGTCCAGTAACTTGGCAATATGGGTGGGGGAGATAGAACATGGGAACGGGCATTTTAGACCACAGCCCGGTAATTCTTAAACTCAACTTTGGTCGGATGAGACATGAAAGGGTCTGGAAACTAAATCCATTCTGGCTAAAACTGATTGGCCCTGATGATAGAACCTTAGACCAATTTAAATGTTTTATAACGTCTGACCCAGAGCCACAAAATATAAATATGTTTTGGGACGCTCTTAAGGCATATCTGAGAGAATGCCTGACATCTACAATCTCCTACATTAAACGTAAGACCTCTAGGGAAGACGATGAGATGGAAAGACGGCTAAGAGACTCAGAAATGGCCTACCTTAATACCCAGACCAGTGAGAATAGGGCTGAATGGTTGCTCTCCCATAGATTATATACACAATATGTTGATACTAAATCTAAACGTAAACTCTTTTTTACTCGACAAACATACTTCGAACTAGGGAATCAATCAAGTAAATTACTAGCATTCATGGTACGACAACACAGCACATCCAATACTATACTTAAGATCTGGAACTCAGACGGTTTAGTAGTGACCTCCACAAATGATATACTCCAACGTTTTCAGGAATATTATAAAGAGCTGTACCGCTCCCAAGAGAACCTCGATACGACAAATTGTTTAGATTATTTATCGGACATTGAATTCCCTATGTTGAGTCCTACACAACAAGCCTTTTTAGATGCAGATTTCACTTTGGAAGAAATTAATTCAGCTATAGCGGATATGGCTTCGGGGAAGGCGCCAGGCCCAAACGGGTTCCCCATAGAAATGTACAGACAATATCGGGATATTTTGGCACCGAGTCTTCTGAAGGTGCTTCAGGGGACTTGGGGGGGGGGGGGGGGGGAAGAAGGTCTTTACCAGAATCTTACTATGAGGCAAATATTATAGTTTTAAAAAAGGTAGGTAAGGACCCCCTGGAATGTGGATCATATCGCCCTATCTCATTGGTAAATGTGGACTATAAAATTTTTACTAAAATATTAGCCACTAGATTAAATACAGTAATATTAGATATAATACACCCGGACCAGACCGGATTCATGCCAGGTAAAAATACATCCATTAATATCAGGAGGGTCCAGTCGGTAACCCAATACAGTTCACTGATATTGGAAAATAGGTGGGCTTTGGCTTCGCTGGACGCAGCCAAGGCATTTGACTCTCTTGAATATTCCTTCTTGTCCGCATGCTTCCGGAGATACCTATTCGGCCCCAAATTTCAAAAATGGATTAGTGCAATATATTTGAAACCTACAGCCCGGATTATTATTAACTCCCTGTCAGAAGCGTTTTCCCTGAAGAGGGGAACCCGGCAGGGCTGCCTGTTATGATCTGGTGGCCTAGGAGCAGCATGGGGGAACACTCTGGAGAAGGTGGTACCTGTACTGACCGCAGACCCTGAACTTAACACCGCAACTAGAAGCAGCCGTGGGATGTACCTAACACTCCCTAGACACCTCGTCACAGCCGGAGATCTAAATACCCCTAGAGATAAGAAAAGGGAAAACTATCTTGCCTCAGAGAAAACCCCCAAAGGATAGACAGCCCCCCACAAATATTGACTGTGAGAGGAGAGGGAAATAACATACGCAGACTGAAATCAGGATTTAGCAAAGGAGGCCGTACTAGCTAGATAGCAAGGAAAGAACAGAGTACTATGCGGTCAGTATTAAAATACTAGAAAATATCCACCACAGAAAAATACAAAAACTCCACATCTAACTAAAGATATGGAGGGTATATCTGCATCTCCAGAGATACCAGCATGGCTGAACAAATCCTTGCACAGACCAAGCTGGACAAAACAAACATGAAAAATGAACTGAACTATTAAGCCCTCAGATGTGGACAGCAAAAAGCAAGCCAGAACTTATCTTTGAAGAAATGCACAGCAAGCAGGAGAGACCAGGAAAGGATGTGAATCCTCCAGGAACAATGGACAACTGGCACTGACCAAAGGGTGAAGCAAGACTAAATAGCCCAGTCCGAAGTGGACACACCTGATGACTGCTGTGTATGACAGACAGCAGCGCTACCACTTATAACCACCGGAGGGAGCCCAAGAGCAGAATTCACAACAGCTGCCCCCTTTCACCGGCCCTTTTTGCTCTCGCGATTGAAGCACTAGCAATACGTATGAGATCTACTCCATCCGTTAAAGGTATTAAGATAGCAGATCGCGTAGAGGTTGTTGACTTACATGCAGATGACATGGTAGTATTTATGGATGACGTGGAGGACACACTGCCACATGTGATTTCCACCATAAATAGATTTCGTGAATATTCAGGGTTATACATAAATTGGGATACATCCGCTTTGATGCCTCTTTCTCATGTTTCAATGGATCATCTTAAAGAGTTATCCCTATTGCCAGTGGTGTCTCACTTTAAATATTTAGGAATAATTATACCCAAATATAGTAGATTTGACCTACAATTTAATGTTCTTCCATTATTAGATCTAGTTAAACACAAATTCGCGGTGTGGGAAAAATTACCATTGTCTGTTTCCGGCAGCATAAATTTGATCAAGATGATATTACTTCCGAAGCTCAATTACTCCCTTCAGCATAGTGCAGTTCCTGTCCCTAGATCCTTTTTTTCAAATCTAAATTCTTTAATATCGTCCTTCATATGGGGGAGTGCCAGACCTAAACTTAAACTATCTACTTTACACAGATCCAAGCAGATGGGAGGTGTAGCGTTGCCTGATTTTTTTCCTGTATTACTTGGCCGGACAGCTCAGAGCCCTGAGTGCGTGGATGCCTGGAGGTCATCTCCCAAATTCAGAGAACCATCTGGCCCATGCTGCAAAATTTGAGTGCCCATTGGGATTTTTGGAAATTGATAGGCCCAATACTCCTAACTTGTTGCCACTTCTTCGCTTAGCGAGGTTGGTTTGGAAACAGGTGAAAAAAGTCATTCACTTTGAAAATATCATAGCCGAAATGCCATTATGGAACAATGTATATTTCCCGGAGCTATTGAATCACCCATCTACTCAATTTTGGACCTCGTGTCGGGTTGTTTCCATTAATAATCTATATGAGCATGGTGTGTTGATGTCTTTCGAACAGCTGCAGGCTAAATATGATATCCCGAGGCCCCAATTCTTTTGTTTTCTACAACTTAGGTCAGCTATACAATCGTATATGCGTAGAATAAGCTCCATGTTACCAATCTCATCCCTTCCGTTAATAGGGATCCTTAAATCACAAGGGCCCCTTGTATACACATTTGCTATCTGTGGGGGCGGATTCGGTGGTATTGCCGGTTAAAGGAAAATGGAAACTTCTAGTTCCTGATCTTCAAGATGAGGACTGGGAGACAATTCTTGAATCCCCATCCAAGGTATCCCCTTCGGCCAACAATAAAATTATTCAGTTATATATAATACATCAAGCATATTTAACCCCGTCGCAACTATTTAAAATGGGTTGGACTACCTCCCCAGAGTGTCTGAGGTGTCGTGCGGGGGAGGCGGATTTCATGCACATGGTATGGGGTTGTCCAATTATTCAATCCTTTTGGAGTGAAGTGACATCACTATTAACCTCCCTTGTGCGTATTTCCGTCCCTTTGAACCCATTGACTTGTTTATTCGGGGTACTGGATGAAGAGATATGGGGACACCATATTCAGATTTTTATGCGAGAAACGCTTTTTCTGGCAAGGAAAATAATAGCTTTGCGCTGGATGGGAAATAATAAGCCATCTCTTGGGGCTTGGATTGACCTGGTTAATTCAGTCATACCTTATGAACGCACATTATACCAGAATAGGGGCTGTATGGGAAAATTTGATAAGATCTGTGATATATGGAACTCATCGTACCTTACCATGTCACGTGATAGATAGCCTAGCCTCATTATAATAAATAGTAGAATATAACATTGGCTAGTGCCTCGCTTCAATATGTCATATAATCAAAGTGGAATTAGTTTTGGCAGCATGACAGTTTTAAAGTTTTATTGCAGGTTTCTTGGATGTATTGTATTATTCTAAATTCTCTGCGACTAGGTCTATGTACTAAGTTATATACTGATATGACTTGAGCCATACATTTGTACTAGCCTGGTTATAAATAACATGTACATCTTATTGTTCTTTTGATGTTTAACCCCTTCACCCTCGGAACTTTTTTCGTTTTTCGCTCCCCTCCTTCCCAGAGCCATAACTTTTTTATTTTTCCGTCAATAAGGCCATGTGAGGGCTTATTTTTTGCAGGACGAGATGTACTTTTGAACGATACCATTGGTTTTACCATGCCGTGTAACAGAAAACGGGAAAAAAATTCCAAGTGTGATGAAATTGCAAAAAAAGTGCAATCTCACACTTGTTTTTTGTTTGGCTTTTTTGCTAGGTTCATTAAATGCTAAAACTGACCTGCCATTATGATTCTCCAGGTCATTACGAGTTCATAGACACCTAACATGTCTAGGTTATTTTTTATCTAAGTGGTGAAAAAAAATTCCAAAGTTTGCTAAAAAAAAAAAAAAATTGCGCGATTTTCCGACACCCGTAGCGTCTCCAATTTTCGTGATCTGGGGTCAGGTGAGGGCTTATTTTTTGCGTGCCAAGCTGGCGTTTTTAATGCTACTATTTTGGTGTAGATACGTTCTTTTGATCGCCCGTTATTGCATTTTAATGCAATGTCGCGGCGACCAAAAAAACGTAATTTTGGCGTTTTGATTTTTTTTCTCGCTACGCCATTTAGCGGTCAGGTTAATCCTTTGTTTTTATTGATCGGGCGATTCTGAACCTCGGCGATACCAAATATGTGTACGTTTGATTTTTTTTTTTATTGTTTTATTTTGATTGGGGCGATTGGGGTGATTTGAACTTTTATATATTTTTTTATTTTTTTTATATTTTTAAACACTTTTTTAAATTTTGGCATGCTTCAATAGCCTCCATAGGAGAAGTACAGATCACCTCTATGTAGCAGAAATCCAGGTGTACTTTGAGCGCCGACCACAGGGTGGCGCTCAAAGCAATCGGCCATCAACAACCATAGAGGTCTCAAGGAGACCTCTGGTTGTTATGGCAATGCACCGCTGACCCCCGATCATGTGACGGGGGTCAGCGGTGCGAGCAATTCCGGCCGCGCGGCCGGGAGCACTAGTTAAATGCCGCTGTTAGCGCTTGACGTCGGCATTTAACTAGTTAATGGGCGCGGGCGGATCGCGATTCAGCTCGCGCTCATTGCGCGCACATGTCAGCTGTACAAAACAGCTGACATGTCGCGGCTTTGAGGTGGGTTCACTGCCGGAGCCCACCTCAAAGTAGGGGATCTGCCAGCTGACGTACTATTCCGTCAGCTGGCAGAAAGGGGTTAATAAATTTTAATTTTTTTTTTTATTTTCCCAAGGGTAACAAGAGAAATTGGACACCAGAACTTGTTGTCCAATTTGTCCTGAGTACGCTGATACCCCATATGTTTGGGTAAACCCTTGTTTGGGCGCACGGGAGAGCTAAGAAGGAGCACGGTTTTACTTTTTCAACGCAGAATTGGCTGGAATTGAGATCGGACGCCATGTCGCGTTTGGAGAGCCCCTGATGTGCCTAAACAGTGGAAACCCCTCAATTCTAACTGAAACCCTAACCCTAACACACCCCTAACCCTAATCCCAATCATAACCCTAACCACACCCCTAATCCCAACCGTAAATTTTATCCAAACCCTAACTTTAGCCCCAACCCTAACTGTAGCCCTAACCGTAACTTTAGCCCCAACCCTAACTTTAGCCCCAACCCTGACCCTAATGGGAAAATGGAAATAAATACATTTTTTAAAATTTTATTATTTTTCCCTAACTAAGGGGGTGATGAAGGGAGGTTTTTATGATTGGCAGCCGTCACACAGATAAAGCAGTTTTATTCTTCAGGTCAGAACAATTACAGCGATACCTCATTTATATCATTTTTTTATGTTTTGGCGCTTTTATACGATAAAAACTTTTATATAAAAAATAATTATTTTTGCATCGCTTTATTCTGAAGACTATAACTTTTTTATTTTTTCGTTGATGACACTGTATGGCGGCTCGTTTTTTGCCTGACAAGATGACGTTTTTTTAGCGGTACCATGTTTATTTATATCTGTCTTTTTGATTGCGCGTTATTCCACTTTTTGTTTGGAGGTATGATAATAAAGCATTGTTTTTTGCCTTTTTTTTTTTTTTTTTTTTACACGGTGTTCACTGAAGGGGTTACCTAGTGGGACAGTTTTATAGGTCGGGTAGTTACGGACACGGCGATACTAAATATGTGTATTTTTATTGTTTTTATTTTATTTAGATAAAGAAATTTTTTATTGGAACAATATATAATTTTTTTCTTTATTTAGTAATTTTTTTTTTTTACTTTACACATGCAAATATATATTTTTTTTACATTGCCCCAGGGGGGACATCACATTATAGTGACAGACTTTGCGGTGCACTGTGTCAGATCAGCGATCACAGAGGCACTGCAGGGAGGCTTCCCGGCGCCTGCTCTGAGCAGAGTCTTGAAGCTTCCTCCCTGCGCAATGCTTCCTTATGTCGCCGGAACGCTGTGATCATGTTTGATCGCAGTGTTCCGGGGGTTAATGTGTCAGGAGCGGTCTGCGACCGCTCCTGGCACATAGTGCCGGATGTCAGCTGTAATAATCAGCTGACACCTGGCGGCGATCGGCCGCGCTACCCCCATGAGGGCGGCCGATCACCTATGACGTACTATCCCGTCACTGAGAATTAAGTCCCAGGTCACCTCGACGGGATAGTGCGTCATATGGGATAAAGGGGTTAATGAACACATTTTTTACAACTCAGTTGATTATTTGCAATGTTATGTGGGAACTACGCCTGACAGATATATTAGACTTTAGAGAATATAGGGGGTGCTCACTGTGCGTACAAGGTGGTGCTCCAAGGTATTAGTTAGCAATAAATAACAAAAAAGCTTGGGCACTCAACTGAAAATTTATTGTCCAATGTAGACCAATGAGGCAAATGCCACCACCATACAACACAGAAAAAATGTAGGATGACCCGATTGAAAAACAGATTAACTTTCGCAACGTTTCGGCACGAACATGCCTTTCTCAAGCTGAATCTGCTTTAGAAGGGTTCAAAGGTAATGGGACCTAGTCTCCTTTCATGCCCGAATGGTGTGGGGGCGCCGACCATGAGTGCCTCCAGTATTAGACTTTACTGACTATATACCTGAAATTAATTAGATATGGAACCTCATCTTTAATATAGGTATACTCTTACTAGACACAAATATAATATAACTAGATGGCAGCCCGATTCTAAAGAATCGGGAGTCTAGAATCCATATATACTTTATTTATTCAAATGTAAGAATAATACAATTAATAAATAATAGTAAGAAAGAACAAAAAATGGCTGCACTCACCAGCTCTTGACAATTCTTGACAGTACGGCACATTTCTGATTGGTCGCTCGCGGCAGGCGGCAACCAATCAGAAAAGTGCCGCGCACCACGAAGGCATATATCTTTGTCCACCCTGAGCGGGTGTAGGACGCTGGTGACGTCACTTATCTCCGGACATTATCTCCGGACAAAGCCACGGAAGTTGGCACTAATTGCCGGAAGTAGTATTCTAGGCAATTATATATTAGATTTTAATGTTATCAGTGTTTACCTTTGAACGTTTATATTGTATTGTCCTGTCACCAGCCATGTGTACGATTATCGGCCGAAAGCCTCTCTGGAACCAATAATCACCCCATGTAAAGGTATCTTTATAAGTTAAAGATTCAGAATACTATGACTTTTATCATATCCTGAACAGTCAAGTTTTTTATGAACCGTTAAGGTTTTCTGGTTGAAGTAAAAAAAACTCTGAGTGTTTACAGTTTGAAACCATAAAATGTTGAAAAATTATGTCATTCTTGAGTATATCACTCAATGGTGCTCATAAACGTGTCAAATTTGATCTATAATATACTTTAATATACGTTACTTTAATCTTTAATATACTTAAGAACAGGGCCCCAGACATCACACAGGGGGTCTGAAACACCGCACAGTGGTCCAAAATATCACTGTGCTCTGCCTGGGGCCCCATATGCTGCCTGGGGCCCCTGTGCTCGGCCTGGGGCCCCATATGCTGCCTGGGGCCCCTGTTCTCTGCCTTGGGCCCCTGTGCTTTGCCTGGGGCCCCATGTTCTGCCTGGGGCCCCTGTGCTCTGCCTGGGGCCACTGTGCTCTCCCTGGGGCCCCATATGCTGCCTGGGACCCCTGTGCTCTGCCTGGGGCCCCATATGGTGCCTGGGGCCCCTGTGCTCTGCCTGGGGCCCCATAGGCTGCCTGGGGCCCCTGTGCTCTACCTGGGACCACTGTGCCCTGCCTGGGGCCCCATATGCTGCCTGGTGCCCCTGTGCTCTGCTTGGGGCCCCTGTGCTCTGCCTGGGGCCCCATGTTCTGCCTGGGGCCACTGTGCTCTGCCTGGGGCCCCATAGGCTGCCTGGGGCCCCTGTGCTCTGCCTGGGACCACTGTGCTCTGCCTGGGGCCCCATATGCTGCCTGGGGCCCCTGTGCTCTGCCTGGGGCCACTGTGCTCTGCCTGGGGCCCCATATGCTGCCTGGGGCCCCTGTGCTCTGCCTGGGGCCCCATATGCTGCCTGGGGCCCCTGTGCTCTGCCTGGGGCCCCTGTGCTCTGCCTGGGGCCCCTGTGCTCTGCCTGGGGCCCCATGTTCTGCCTGGGGCCCCTGTGCGCTGCCTGGGGCCCCTGTGCTCTGCCTGGGGCCCCTGTGCTCTGCCTGGGGCCCCTGTGCTCTGCCTGGGGCCCCATATGCTGCCTGGGGCCCCTGTGCTCTGCCTGGGGCCCCATATGCTGCCTGGGGCCCCTGTGCTCTGCCTGGGGCCCCTGTGCTCTGCCTGGGGCCCCATATGCTGCCTGGGGCCCCTGTTCTCTGCCTGGGGCCCCTGTGCTTTGCCTGGGGCCCCATGTTCTGCCTGGGGCCCCTGTGCTCTGCCTGGGGCCACTGTTCTCTGCCTGGGGCCCCATATGCTGCCTGGGGCCCCTGTGCTCTGCCTGGGGCCCCATAGGCTGCCTGGGGCCCCTGTGCTCTACCTGGGACCACTGTGCTCTGCCTGGGGCCCCATATGCTGCCTGGTGCCCCTGTGCTCTGCCTGGGGCCCCTGTGCTCTGTCTGGGGCCCCATGTTCTGCCTGGGGCCACTGTGCTCTGCCTGGGGCCCCATAGGCTGCCTGGGGCCCCTGTGCTCTGCCTGGGACCACTGTGCTCTGCCTGGGGCCCCATATGCTGCCTGGGGCCCCTGTGCTCTGCCTGGGGCCACTGTGCTCTGCCTGGGGCCCCATATGCTGCCTGGGCCCCCTGTGCTCTGCCTGGGGCCTTATATGCTGCCTGGGGCCCCTGTGCTCTGCCTGGGGCCCCTGCGCTCTGCCTGGGGCCCCATGTTCTGCCTGGGGCCCCTGTGCTCTGCCTGGGTCCACTGTGCTCTGCCTGGGGCCCCATGTTCTGCCTGGGGCCACTGTGCTCTGCCTGGGGCCCCATAAGCTGCCTGGGGCCCCTGTGCTCTGCCTGGGACCACTGTGCTCTGCCTGGGGCCCCATATGCTGCCTGGGGCCCCTGTGCTCTGCCTGGGGCCACTGTGCTCTGCCTGGGGCCCCATATGCTGCCTGGGGCCCCATATGCTGCCTGGGGCCCCTGTGCTCTGCCTGGGGCCCCATATGCTGCCTGGGGCCCCTGTGCTCTGCCTGGGGCCCCTGTGCTCTGCCTGGGGCCCCATGTTCTGCCTGGGGCCCCTGTGCTCTGCCTGGGGCCACTGAGCTCTGCCTGGGGCCCCATATGCTGCCTGGGGCCCCATATGCTGCCTGGGGCCCCTGTGCTCTGCCTGGGGCCCCTGTGCTCTGCCTGGGGCCCCATATGCTGCCTGGGGCCCCTGTGCTCTGCCTGGGGCCCCTGTGCTCTGCCTGGGGCCCCTGTGCTCTGCCTGGGGCCCCATGTTCTGCCTGGGGCCCCTGTGCTCTGCCTGTTGCCACTGTGCTCTGCCTGGGGCCCCATATGCTGCCTGGGGCCCCTGTGCTCTGCCTGGGGCCCCATATGCTGCCTGGGGCCACTGTGCTCTGCCTGGGGCCCCATAGGCTGCCTGGGGCCCCTGTGCTCTGCCTGGGACCACTGTGCTCTGCCTGGGGCCCCATATGCTGCCTGGGGCCCCTGTGCTCTGCCTGGGGCCACTGTGCTCTGCCTGGGGCCCCATATGCTGCCTGGGGCCCCTGTGCTCTGCCTGGGTGTAGGACACTGGTGACGTCACTTATCTCCGGACATTAGCTCCGGACATTAGCTCCGGACATTAGCTCCGGACATTAGCTCCGGACAAAGCCACGGAAGTTGGCACAAATTGCAGGAAGTAGTATTCTAGGCAATTATATATTAGATATATGCATACATTGTTTCAGCACACTAACATAGTAACATAGTTAGCAAGGCCGAAAAAAGACATTTGTCCATCCAGTTCAGCCTATATTCCATCAGAATAAATCCCCAGATCCTAATCACTGTAAGATACAATTTTGTTTTGCTTCAGGAAGGCCTCTCTTGAACCCCTTGACAGAGTTTGCTATCATCACCTCCTCAGGCAAGGAATTCCAGACTTTCACTGCCGTAACAGTAAAGAATCCTCTTCTATGTTGGTGGAAAAACCTTCTCTCCTTCAGATGCTGAGAATGCCCCCTTGTGACCGTCACCTTCCTTGGTATAAACAGATCCTCGGAGAGATATTTGTATTGTCCCCTTATATACTTACACATGGTTATTAGATTGCCCCTCAGTCGTCTTTTTTTCTAGACTAAATTATCCTAAATTTGCTGATCTCTCTGGGTATTGTAGTACCCTAATCCCCTTTATTAATTTTGTTGCCCTCCTTTGTACTCGCTCTAGTTCCATTATACACTGATTGAGGAACACATGAATTCCACTACACTTCTGAAAACAAGGTACTTTGTGAACTTATTTTTTTTTAAACATTATATAAGCCATTCACCAGCAGCAAGGTGACTTTGATGGAGATTCCCTAGCTCTGGTGTCTTGGCTCTCTATGAACCTAACTAGACCTCAAATGAACTGTGGAAGAGATAGGATCTGGGTTGGACTCTAATTAAAATCTGTCTGGAAAAGATGAGTGGATTAGGGTGCAGGGCCCAGGAGGCAGCCACAACCTACAAAGCAGTAAAACCTAATTCTAAGCCAGCACTCCTATAGTATTAAAGGGTTGTCCACTACTCAGACATCCCCTTCTTAAAGCGAACCTGTCACCACTTTTCTGTCCAACCAGCTAAAAATATAATTTTATTCAGTGTCCGCTATGCATTCCCTAAATACTTATGTAACCCCCTGCCCATGTATCACCCATAAAAACCTTTTATATTTCTTCCGCGATGTATGCTAATAGGGTCTGTCTGGTCCGATGGGTGTGTCTTCGGTTCACTCACTCCACGCCTCTCCTCGTCTGCTGCACGCAGTCCTTGATGTGTATAGGCGCATATCGCTGTAAGATATTGCGCTCGCGCAGTCAAATGGTTTCTCACGCGTGCACACTTCTGCTTTTCAGCTTTGCCCGCAGTTGGGCAAAGCATACTGCACACGCGCGAGACACCATTTGACTGCGCTGGCGCGATATCGCACAGCGATTTACGCTCTCCACATCAAGGACTGTGTGCAGCAGATGAGGAGAGTCATGGAGTGAGTGAACCGAAGCCACACCCATCGGATCGAATGGACCCTATTGGCATACATCGCTGGAGAAATATAATAGGTTTTTATGGGTGATACATGGGGAGGGGGTTACATAAGTATTTAGGGAATGCATAGCTGACACTGAATAAAATGATATTTTTAGCTTAGGACAGAAAAGTGGTGACAGGTTCCCTTTAAATGCTATATTCCCCAATGAAGAATAAAAAGAACATCCTCTCTCCTAATTTTCCACCACTTCCCTTAGGGTGTGTGTCCACGGTCAGTAAACGCTGCTTGTTTGACGCTGCGCAGAGCTGCAGCGTCAAACACGCAGCGTCCAGATGTTCCAGCATAGTGGAGGGGATTTGTTGAAATCCCGTGTCCACTATGCGTGGAAACCCGCACGCGGCGGGCCTACGACTCCGGACATGCTGCGCGTCTTTTCAGATCGCAGCATGTCCGTACACCTTGCGGGGACGCAGCATCCCCGCAAGGCATAACACAGGGCCCTATGGGAGGGGGGCGATGATCCCGGATGTGTACAGTTAACACATCCGGCATCATCGCGTCCCAGAAGAGGGCGGGGCTTAGCGCCGAGCGGCTTCGCCGCTCCGGCGATACCGCCGGCCATCCTGAACGTGGACACGCAGCCTTAGACGTCCCGAGTTCTCATCTGGAGGAAGTGTGAATAAAGCAGCCTTTGCAGCAGGGATGTGGAGTCGGATTCATGGAGTCTTGAGTCAGAGCCCATTTTGGTGGAGTCGGTGTCATGGAAATTGAGTCATGGAGTAGGAGCTTTATCTTACAGACTCCATAGCACTGTTTAGTAGGACTCGCGTGACATAGCAATGCCACACGATTCCTTGCAGCCCAGCACAGGAGGTGAGCATCTTTTCTTTATTTTACAATAGGGAATACAACATTTAAAGAAACTGTCTGAATAGTAGGACTTCCACCAATTTGGAAAATAAGGACTCTTTTCTCCCTCAATGAGATGACCATATATTTATATAACTTTACACCGAAGATTCTAATCCTGTTTCATTTAACAGTGTGTACCGGAAACCATTGAAGCATTTTTGTGCAATATGGAGTTGCCCAAAAATTTTCAGTTTTTTATTTATTTTTGTCAGCTCCACCAACTCTTTGAAAAGTTGACTGGAGTACATTTTGTCTCAGTGTAATGTGCATACTGCTTCATTAATTTGGCACATCTTACTCCAGCTGACTTCATATCTAGGTGGGCATACAAAATGCCAACCTTGAATAATCGGCCCCTCTGGGTATTAGTGTAAAGGCCCCGTCTCACATAGCGAGATCGCTAGCGAGATCGCTGCTGAGTCACAAGTTTTGTGACGCAACAGCGACCTCAGTAGCGATCTCGCTATGTGTGACACGTACCAGCGATCAGGCCCCTGCTGCGAGATCGCTGGTCGTGTCAGAATGGCCTGGACCTTTTTTTGGTCGTTGAGGTCCCGCTGACATCGCTGAATCGGTGTGTGTGACACCGATCCAGCGATGTCTTCACTGGTAACCAGGGTAAACATCGGGTTACTAAGCGCAGGGCCGCGCTTAGTAACCCGATGTTTACCCTGGTTACCAGCGTAAATGTAAAAAAAAACAAACAGTACATACTCACCATCTGTTGCCCGTCAGGTCCCTTGGCGTCTGCTTCCTGCTCTGACTGCCGCCGTAAAGTGAGAGCACAGCAGTGACGTCACCGCTGCGCTCTGCTCTCGGTGTACGGCGGCACACAGTCAGAGCGGGAAGCGGACGGCAAGGGACCTGACGGGCAACAGATGGTGAGTATGTAGTGTTTGTTTTTTTTGGTAACCAGGGTAAACATTGGGTTACTAAGCGCGGCCCTGCGCTTAGTAACCCGATGTTTACCCTGGTTACCCGGGTGTTGCAGGGGGACTTCGGCATCGTTGAAGACAGTTTCAACGATGCCGAAGTCGTTCCCCTGATCGTTGGTCGCTGGAGAGAGCTGTCTGTGTGACAGCTCCCCAGCGACCACACAGCGACAAAACAGCGACGCTGCAGCGATCAGCATCGTTGTCTGTATCGCTGCAGCGTCGCTGTGTGAGACGGGGCCTTAACAGTCATGTTACAGCTACCTCTCATTCACGGTCTACTTGCAAGAATGTTAAACAGTGGTCAGGGGACCCCGTTCTCTGATAAGAGGAACCCAGAGACTTCTTGTAAGTACAGCTTTAGCATTTACCACTTTCTGTTTCTAAGCCTTATGCTACTCCTCTTTTGTCTGACATGAAATCTACAAACAGAAAAATATTTCTGTGTCCAGATAGTTGGGGGGGCTCACAGAATGGGCAAAGCTTGTGTGCTTATCTTTTGTCTTCTGTTCCCTAGCTAAAGTAGATTCATTAATAAATACAATATAATTTACAATATAATTTACCAAATGTATTTCTATATTTTATCAGAATTGCCAGACCCTAAGGATCCAGGAGCTTGTCCACCTGAAGCATTTTTAAGCTGCCAACAACCTCAAGGGAAAAAGGTCCCAGTTCAGAGGTTGGCTAAGCAAGATAAAGTTCCTGTTGCACAACAAGACCATTCCTCATCCATTAAACAAAATACTACTACAGAAAACTTGCCTGGTTCAACCCAAGTCACCAAACCACTAGAAGAAACACCAAAACAACCAGTTGTGGACAACAAAGAAGTGACATCAGAGTCACCTAGTATGAGGGCAAAGGAGGATGAAGAACTGTCAAAAAAAGATGTGGAACTGTTAGTAAGTCTTTTTCCTTTATATGTACACAAATTAATAAAAAATTGTATATGATTCTAGTCAAACTATTGGTAACTCCTGTTCATCTAATGGTTTTCTTTGTTTTTATTGGGATGTGCAAATTGTAGATTCAGATTAAAAGCGGCAAAAGCACTAAAAACAATTTGTAAAGAAACATGTGAAACAAACTAGAATATGTGTAAAACATTAGATTCCTCAAAGTAGGGCCTCTTACTCTTTCTTAACTTTGCATCCCCTTGGCATTCTCTCAAGCAGCTTCACCTGATTGTCACCTGGAATAGCTTCCGATGAACAGGGCTGCCTCATCAAGCGTTTTTGTGGCATCACTGGATTTCAGAATGTATCTGCGATCCTCAGGTGTGTTTTGCAGAGGCAGTTTTGGCACACAGATCCATACAGTACTGAGCCCTATCCCACGACAGTTTTTAGGGTGCAGACAGACAGCTGTATTTCTTGTGCTAGGATTGCATTGCAGTGCACGGACTGGTCCGGCACCTCTCGTGATCTGAGCATGACAACGTGATGTAATTCTATGCAGCTGTCACACCTAGGTCAGTAGAACTGGATTGCAGTCCCAGGATTGCAATGCGATCCTCACACAATAAATACGGCCTTCTGTCTGCCCCCTAAGATAGAATATAGCAAGAATCTGTCAGCTAAAGAAAGAGAAAAAAGTCAATCATTACTTTATGATGTGACAGTGAATCTAGAAAATTTCTAGAACCTTGATGGAATCTTTAAGTGCATTTATGAAAACTATGATCCTTATCAGACCTTTGGGCTATGTAAGGGCTATGTGATGGAGAGGGATGTAGTTCTGCATCAGGTGACATGACCTTCAGAATTGCACTACCTCAACACAACCGAGATGTTTAGGATAAGTTGAATGACAGAGTGAAGGCAAACCAGCTCTACATCTTTGGGAATTTCTTGAACACTATTGGAAGGATATTCCAGGTTACAATCTAATGAAGCTGCCTGATAAATTGAGAAGAGTGTGTAAAGTTATCATCAGAGGAAAATGGAGGTGCTTTGAATGATCTAATGTTTAACACACTCCGGTTTGTTTTGCATGTTTCTTTACTCTTTGTTTCTGTATGTGTCCCATCATAGTTTTTTCGCCTTCAGTCTGTATCTACAAACAGGTGTATGTAAATGTTACAGGTACTGTATGTATGGCACGCATAAGTATATTTATTTTGCAGAATTTTGTAATTGATGTTGTGACAGGGCAACAGAGTAGAACATGTTACCTATGTTTCCCGTGCTTTTGGTATACTTCCCTGTAGATGAAGTGTTGACGCTGTACAAGGTTGGATGCAGCAGGAAATCTCCTGTCCATAAACCTGGACGGTGAAAAGGGTTAAATGGGATTCTGGCACTAGGTTTTCTCAATATAAGCTAAAGCCATCAACATTATTGACACTTATAGCAGTCTAGCAACCTGTATTTAAGTCCCCATGCACTCTGCATATCCCAAAAAATACCTTTTATAATCCTTCCATAAAGGGTGATGCAGTAGAGAGAGCATTGCTGTTCTTGCTCAGCGCCTCCTTTAAACTCCTAATCGCAGTCTTCCTGCCCTGCTTTGTGTGGATGACTAATAATATGTCATCCATGCAGCGCCCCTAAACAAACTAGCATGACAAACAGTGTAGGAGCAGGAGATAAGGGGCTGGCTGACATACTACAGAAAGTTTGGATGCTGGTCCAGTTTTTATTGCACAATACCCTAAGGGTATGTGTCCACGGGCCGGATTACATCCGGATTAGCTGCGGATTGAACGCTGCGTACAACTTGTATGAAATCCCGTCTCCACTATGCGTGCGGCCTTGCGTTTATGGACATGCAGCCCGTCTTTTTAGAACGCAGCATGTCTGTTTACCTTGCTGCGATGCTCCGTAGATAAATAACAGGGTACTATGTATAGGGTGCGGCGATTCCGGATGTGTGCAATGAACACATCCGGAATCACCGCTCGTACAGAAGGGGGCGGCGCTTTGGGTGGACCGGGTTTTCTGCTCTGTCCAAAGCGCCGACAATCTGGACCGTGGACACACACCCTAAAGGGTGCCATGTAACATTGACCTCTACATCCAGAATTGTAAAGGGTAGCTGACTGGTGCTGTAACCAGGGCTATGGAGTCGGTAAGCCAAACCACCAACTCTGACTCCGACTCCTCCATTTCTCTGACTCCGACTCCACAGCACTGGTCACTACTGAGCATGTACATAAAGTGCAGCACAGATTCATATCAGCTAAAAGCAGTGATCCTTAGATAAGGAACATAACAGACATTTATAGGACATTTCATAGCTTTTCCAAATTCTTATGAAAACATTTACAGCACATCCTGTACTGAACCCAATTTATTATATATTTTAGGAGTCTGAGTCGCTCCATTTTATACTGACTCTGACTTCACCAAAATAGACTCCGACTCCATAGTGCTGACTGTAACATCATGGATGAGAAGATCCAGAATAGCTGCTCTGTTACTGTTCCGATGCTGAAATGAATGTTTCAGAGCAATGTGGGAGCACACTCTCTAGACAGCCAATGAGGGTGTAGTGAGCGGGCAGAGAAGAGCGCCCCCTACAGCTTGGGTAGCATGGTGCTTGCGCTTACTGTGTTGGCAGTGAAAAGGATGATGGGTTTTGTTAGTAAAAATAAATCACAGGAAGCTGCCTAAACTGATAGAAGAGACTGTAAAGGAGTGGAAATCCTCAAAGGGAAGATATATATATATATATATATATATATATATATATATATATATATATATATATATATATATATATATATATATATATATATATATATATATATATATATATATATATATATATATATACACTTTTAAAAGAGTCTTTTATATTACAATACAGCACAGATCAGATTATTAAAAAATAATTCAACAGGTCAGAAGCTTTTTAAACCTACTATCCGATTTCTCTTTATTGTCTCTTTTGTCAAAGTGTATGTGTTGCAGTTGCCTGCTTGTCTACCTTTTCTCACCTTGCTGTACAGTGTCTGATCTCCTTGAACTGACTCATTCAGTCACGTGTTTTTGATCCCTGTGCTCTCGATGTCCCAGACAGCTTGCATAGATCAATGCACTTGAATATGTAGTTCAGATAATTTATGGTCTGCGTGTAGAAAATCGGAGTCTCCCATTAACTTCAATTGCTGCCATCATACCGCCATCATCTGTGTGGCAAAAAGTTTTAATGGATCCATTGCAAATATTAGCATAGGATCTGAATTTGGCCTTGTATAATTTTTTTTTTTCAGTGTATAAAATTAGATGCCAGAAACTTACCGTATATACAGATCTGAAAAATGGACATACAGATGGCATAGAGTTGACCAATTGTTCTTTTATCTAGAGAAAAATTGAACAACTTTACATACCGTACATCTGTCTAAACTCTATTTTAAGCTAGTAGTATATAAGAATTTACTTCTTTGGATAAAAAAGGTATGTGAGGAGGCAGAGCTGGCAGGAGGAGAAAGAACTGAAGAATGAACACTGGTAAGACGCCTGTCTGACTCCCTGCATCAAAACTTTGGTCATAGATCACAGCCCTGCCCTATTGGAGCCAGCTATAAAGATGCTGAGGAGCAACTATCGAGGTAAGAAATACTTTCCAGAGAATCTTTTAGAACACAATTTACAGTTCCACAGCATGGAGTGCTACAACATCTGTAAGCAAATGTTTACATTATTTTTTATTGTAGTAGATAATATATTTTGCTTTACAATTAATCCTAGAGGTAAACTTTTTGTTCTCTGTTCTCAAATTTGTATTACCCTGATACATTAAAAATGACACTTACTGTAGCCTTTCTACCAACAGAAGAGAGAAAACTCGTTTGGAACAACTTCAACTAGAGCAGCGTTTAATGGAAGAAAAGAATAAACGCAAGAAAGCTCTACTTGCAAAAGCAATTGCTGAAAGGTGAAGCTCTTTCTTTGTTTCATATTACAGTGTCTTGCGAAAGTGTTCGACCCCCTTGAACTTTTCAACCTTTTCCCACATATCATGCTTCAAACATAAAGATACCAAATATTAATTTTTGGTGAAGAATCAACAACAAGTGGAACACAATTGTGAAGTTGAACAAAATGTATTTATTTATTTTTTTTTTACTTTTGTGGAAACTCAAAAACTGAAAAGTGGTGACTGCAATATTATTTGGCCCCTTTACTTTCAGTGCAGTAAACTCACTCCAGAAGTTCATTGTGGATCTCTGAATGATCCAATGTTGTCCTAAATGCCTAATGATGATAAATATAATCCACCTGTGTGTAATCAAGTCTCCGTATAAATGCACCTGTTCTGTGATAGTCTCAGGGTTCTGATTGAAGCACAGAGAGCATCATGAAGACCAAGGAACACAACAGGCAGGTCCGTGATACTGTTGTGGAGAACTTTAAAGCTGGATTTAGATACAAAATTATTTCCAAAACTTTAAACATTCCAAGGAGCACTGTGCAAGCGATCATATTGAAATGGAAGGAGTATCATACCACTGCAAATCTACCAAGACCCGGCCGTCTCTCTAAACTTTCATCTCAAACCAGGAGAAGACTGATCAGAGATGCAGCCAAGAGACCCATGATCACTCTGGATGAACTACAGAGATCTACAACTGAAGTGGGACAGTCATAGGACAACAATCAGTCGTACACTGCACAAATCTGCCCTTTATGGAAGAGTGGCAAGAAAAAGCCATTTCTCAAAGAGATCCATAAAAAGTGTTGTTTAAAGTTTGCAACAAGCCACCTAGGAGACACACCAAACATGTGGAAGAAGGTGCTCTGGTCAGGTGAAACCAAAATCGAACTTTTTGGCAGCAATGCCAAACGATATGTTTAGCGTAAAGGCAACACAGCTCATCACCCTGAGCACACCATCCCCACTGTCAAACATGGTGGTGGCAGCATCATGATTTGGGCCTGCTTTTCTTCAGCAGGGACAGGGAAGATGGTTAAAATTGATGGGAAGATGGATGGAGCCAAATACAGGACCATTCTTGAAGAAAACCTGTTGGTGTCTGCAAAAGACCTGAGACTGGGATGGAGATTTGTCTTCCAACAAGACAATATCCCAAACATAAAGCAAAATCTACAGTGGAATGGTTCACAAATAAACATATCCAGGTGTTAGAATGGCCAAGTCAAAGTCCAGACCTCAATCCAATCGAGAATCTGTGGAAAGAGCTGAAAACTTCTATTCACAAACGATCTTCATCAAACCTCACTGAGCTCGAGCTGTTTGCCAAGGAGGAATGGGCAAGAATTTCAGTCTCTCGATGTACAAAACTGATAGACATACCCAAGCGACTTGCAGCTGTAATCGCAGCAAAAGGTGGCACAACAAAGTATTAAGTTAAAACAGCCGAATAATATTGCACACCCCACTTTTCAGTTTTTGAATTTCCACAAAAATTTAAAATAACCAATAAATTTCGTTCAATTTCACAATTGTGTTCCACTTGTTGTTGATTCTTCACCAAAAATTAACATTTGGTATCTTTGTTTGAAGCATGATATGTGAGAAAAGGTTGAAAAGTTCCAGGGGGCCAAATTCTTTTGCAGGCCACTGTATATTCCTTTATTTTTAGATTTTGCTTTTGTCCATGATAAAGTGAATACAAAAAAATCATACATTGAAAAAAATGTATTTACATAAAGACCTGATTGAAGCAATAGTTGATGGCAAATGAGCCTTAATGAGCTTTAAAATGAGCTTTAACCCCTTAATCCCTTATGACTTACTATCCCGTCGAGGTGGGGTGGGCCTTAATTCCCACCGACGGGATAGTACGTCATATGCGATCGGCCGCGCTCACGGCCGGGTGTCAGCTGACTGTCGCAGCTGACATCCGGCACTATGTGCCAGGAGCGGTCATGGACCGCCCCCGGCACATTAACCCCCTGCACTGCGATCAAACATGATCGCAGTGTTCCGGCCGTATAGGGAAGCATCGCGCAGGGAGGGGCTCCCTGCGGGCTTCCCTGAGACCCTCAGAGCAACGTGATGTGATCGCGTTGCTCCGAGCGTCTCTTACCTCCTCCTCCTTGCAGGCCCCGGATCCAAGATGGCCGCGGGGCTGCATCCGGGTCCTGCAGGGTGTGGCTTACCAAGCGCCTGCTCAGAGCAGGCGCTGG
The DNA here is from genome assembly GCF_051348905.1 of Ranitomeya variabilis. Taxonomy (NCBI): domain Eukaryota; kingdom Metazoa; phylum Chordata; class Amphibia; order Anura; family Dendrobatidae; genus Ranitomeya; species Ranitomeya variabilis. Next base: position 127,057,432 of record NC_135239.1, on the reverse strand, counting down.
TAAGCCTGCAGCGCTGTAAGTCAGATCGCTGATCTGACAGAGTGCTGACAGAGCGATCTGTGATGTCGGGACAAAGTTAAAAAGTAAAAAAAAAAATTTCCACATGTGTAAAAAAAAAAAAAAAAATCCTAAATAAAGAAAAAAAAAATATTATTCCCATAAATACATTTCTTTATCTAAATAAAAAAAAACAATAAAAGTACACATGTTTAGTATCGCCGCATCCGTAACGACCCAACCTATAAAACTGTCCCACTAGTTAACCCCTTCAGTGAACACCATAAAAAAAAGGCAGAAAACAACGCTTTATTATCATACCGCCGAACAAAAAGTAGAATAACACGCGATCAAAAAGACAGATATAAATAACCATGGTACCGCTGAAAACGTCATCTTGTCCCGCAAAAAACGAACCGCCATACAGCATCATCAGCAAAAAAATAAAAAAGTTAGTTTTCAGAATAAAGCGATGCCAAAATAATTATTTTTCCTTTAAAAGTTTTTATCTTATAAAAGCGCCAAAACATAAAAAAATGATATAAATGAGGTATCGCTGTAATCGTACTGACCCGAAGAATAAAACTGCTTTATTCATTTTACCAAACGTGGAACGGTATAAACACCCCCCCAAAGAAATTCATGAATAGCTGGTTTTTGGTCATTCTGCCTCACAAAAATCGGAATAAAAAGCAATCAAAAAATGTCACGTGCCCGAAAATGTTACCAATAAAAAGTCAACTCGTCCCGCAAAAAACAAAACCTCACATGACTCTGTGGACCAAAATATGGAAAAATTATAGGTCTCAAAATGTGGAGCCGCAAAACCTTTTGCTATAAAAAGCGTCTTTTAGTGTGTGACAGCTGCCAATCATAAAAATCCACTATAAAGAACGCTATAAAAGTATATCACACCCCCCTTCATCACCCCCTTAGTTATGGAAAAATAATAAAATTAAAAAAATGTATTTATTTCCATTTTCCCATTAGGATTAGGGTTATGGCTAGGGCTAGGGTTAGGGTTGGGGCTAGGGTTTGAGCTAAAGTTAGGGTTAGGGCTAAAGTTAGGGTTGGGGCTAAAGTTACGGTTAGGGTTTGGATTACATTTACGGTTGGGATTAGAGTTAGGGGTGTGTCAGGGTTAGGGGTGTCGTTAGGGTTACCGTTGGGATTAGGGTTAGGAGTGTATTTGCATTAGAGTTTCAGGTAGAATTGGGGAATTTCCACTGTTTAGGCACATCAGGGGCTCTCCCAACGCGACATGGCGTTCGATCTCAATTCCAGCCAATTCTGCGTTGAAAAAGTAAAACAGTGCTCCTTCCCTTCCCAGCTCTCCCGTGCGCCCAAACAGGGGTTTACCCCAACATATGGGGTATCGGCGTACTCAGGACAAATTGGACAGCAACTTTTGGGGTCCAATTTCTCCTGTTACCCTTGGGAAAATACAAAACTGGGGGCTAAAAAATAATTTTTGTGGAAAAAAAATTATTTTTTATTTTCACGGCTCTGCGTTATAAACTGTAGTGAAACACTTGGGGGTTCAAAGTTCTCACAACACATCTAGATAAGTTCCTTGGGAGGTCTAGTTCCCAATATGGGGTCACTTGTGAGGGGTTTCTACTGTTTGGGTACATCAGAGGCTCTGCAAATGCAACGTGACGCCTGCAGACCAATCCATCTAAGTCTGCATTCCAAATGGCGCTCCTTCCCTTCCGAGCTCTGTCATGCACCCAAACGGTGGTTCCCCCCCCCACATATGGGGTATCAGCTTACTCAGGACAAATTGAACAACAACTTTTGGGGTCCAATTTATCCCGTTACCCTTGTGAAAATACAAAACTGGGGGCTAAAAAATCTATTTTGTGAAAAAAAAAAAAAAATAATGATAATTTTTATTTTCACGGCTCTGCATTATAAACTGTAGTGAAACACTTGGGGGTTCAAAGCTCTCAAACTCATCTAGATAAGTTCCTTAGGGGGTCTACTTTCAAAAATGGTGTCACTTGTGGGGGGGTTTAATGTTTAGGCACATCAGGGGCTCTCCAAACGTGACATGGTGTCCCATCTCAATTCCAGTTAATTTTGCATTGAAAAGTCAAACGGCGCTCCTTCCCTTCTGAGCTCTGCCATGCACCCAAACAGTCGTTTACCCCCACATATCGGGTATCAGCGTACTCGGGACAAATTGCACAACAACTTTTGGGGTCCAATTTCTTCTCTTACCCTTGGGAAAATAAAAAATTGGGGGCAAAAAGATCATTTTTGTGAAAAAATATGATTTTTTATTTTTACGGCTCTGCATTATAAACTTCTGTGAAGCACTTGTTGGGTCAAAGTGCTCACCACACATCTAGATTAGTTCCTTAAGGGGTCTACTTTCCAAAATGGTGTCACTTGTGGGGGGGTTTCAATGTTTAGTCATATCAGGGGCTCTCCAAACGCGTCCCATCTCAATTCCAGTCAATTTTGCATTGAAAAGTCAAATGGACTTCCGAGCTCTGCCATGCGCCCAAACAGTGGTTTACCCCCACATATGGGGTATCAGCGTACTCAGGACAAATTGTGCAACAACTTATGGGGTCCATTTTCTCCTGTTACCCTTGGTAAAATAAAACAAATTGGAGCTGAAATAAATTTTTTGTGAAAAAAGTTAAATGTTCATTTTTATTTAAACATTCCAAAAATTCATGTGAAACACCTGAAGGGTTAATAAACTTCTTGAATGTGGTTTTGAGCACCTTGAGGGGTGCAGTTTTTAGAATGGTGTCACACTTGGGCATTTTCTATCATATAGACCCCTCAAAATGACTTCAAATGAGATGTAGTCCCTAAAAAAAAATGGTGTTGTAAAAATGAGAAATTTCTGGTCAACTTTTAACCCTTATAACTCCCTAACGAAAAAAATTTTGGTTCCAAAATTGTGCTGATGTAAAGTAGACATGTGGGAAATGTTATCTATTAAGTATTTTGTGTGACATATCTTTGTGATTTAAGGGCATAAAAATTCAAAGTAGGAAAATTGCGAAATTTTCAAAATTGTGGCCAAATTTCAGTTTTTTTCACAAATAAACGCAAGTTATATCGAAGAAATGTTACCACTATCATGAAGTACAATATGTCACGAGAAAACAATGTCAGAATCGCCAAGATCCGTTGAAGCGTTCCAGAGTTAAAACCTCATAAAAGGACAGTGGTCAGAATTGTAAAAATCGGCCCGGTCATTAACGTGCAAACCACCCTCGGGGCTTAAGGGGTTAATGGGGATAAATGTAAGGTCATGCACTTGGGCAGAAGTAATAAGATGTATTTATGTGCTTAATTCTAAAACTCTGGGCAAAACCGTCAATGAAAAAGACCTGGGTGTATGGGTGGATGACAAACTCACATTTAGTGGCCAGTGTCAGGCAGCTGCTACAAAGGCAAATAAAATAATGGGATGCATTAAGTGGCATAGATGCTCATGAGGAGAACATAATTTTACCTCTATACAAGTCACTTGTTCGACCACACTTAGAATACTGTGTACAATTCTGGTCTCAGGCGTATAAGAAAGACATAGCTGAACTAGAGCGGGTGCAGAGAAGAGTGACCAATGTTATTAGAGGACTGGGGGGTCTGCATTACCAAGATAGGTTATTACACTTGGGGCTATTTAGTTTGGAAGAAAGAAGGCTAAGGGGTGATCTTATTTTAATGTATAAATATATGAGGGGACAGTACAAAGACCTTTCTGATGATCTTTTTAATCATAGACCTGAGACAGGGATAAGGGGGCATCCTCTACGTCTGGTGGAAAGAAGGTTTAAGCATAATAAAAGACGCGGATTCTTTACTGTAAGGCTAGTTTCACACTAGCGTTAACTGCATTACGTCGCAAATCCGTTTTTTTGCCGAAAAAACGGATGCGTCAAAAAAGTGAAAAACGGTGACAAACGTATGCCACGCATCCAGCATTTCGACGGATCCGTCGCAAATCCGCTAAACGTTTCCGTCGAAAATACTGGATGCGTTGCATACGTTGCATCCGTTTTTACCATCCGTTGCATCCGTTTTTACGACGGATCCGTTTTTAAAATGGGAGGCTCCCAAATTTGATTGGCTACTGGAAAATATGGAAAACTATATAATTACTGTTTTTACAGCCCATCTTTGAGGGTTTTAGTTTTGTGGCAGCGATGGAAGGTGTTCTTGTGAGGATTGCACTTAAATACGTGGCACTTAAATACGTGGCACTTAAATACGTGGCACTTAAATACGTGATACGTGGCACTGAAATACGTGGCACTGAAATACGTGGCACTGAAATACGTGGCACTTAAATACGTGGCACTTAAATACGTGGCACTTAAATACGTGGCACTTAAATACGTGATACGTGGCACTGAAATACGTGGCACTTAAATACGTGGCACTTAAATACGTGGCACTTATATACGTGGCACTGAAATACGTGGCACTTAAATACGTGGCACTTAAATACGTGGCACTTAAATACGTGGCACTTAAATACGTGGCACTTAAATACGTGGCACTTAAATACGTGATACGTGGCACTGAAATACGTGGCACTTAAATACGTGGCACTTAAATACGTGGCACTTATATACGTGGCACTTAAATACGTGGCACTTAAATACGTGGCACTTAAATACGTGGCACTTAAATACGTGGCACTTAAATACGTGATACGTGGCACTGAAATACGTGGCACTTAAATACGTGGCACTTAAATACGTGGCACTTATATACGTGGCACTTAAATACGTGGCACTTAAATACGTGGCACTTATATACGTGGCACTTATATACGTGGCACTTATATACGTGGCACTTAAATACGTGGCACTTAAATACGTGCCACGTATATAAGTGCCACGTATTTCAGTGCCACGTATTTCAGTGCCACGTATTTCAGTGCCACGTATTTCAGTGCCACGTATTTCAGTGCCACGTATTTAAGTGCCACGTATTTAAGTGCCACGTATTTAAGTGCCACGTATTTAAGTGCCACGTATTTAAGTGCCACGTATTTCAGTGCCACGTATTTCAGTGCCACGTATTTAAGTGCCACGTATATAAGTGCCACGTATATACGTGGCCATATATGTGGGGTTGAAGGCCCAGGCCAGGTTTATATAGATTTGGGGGTGTCTGGCCATTTGGCAACAAAATCCAGCTTCTGAGCATGCTCAGTGTAAAAAAACGTATTGCAGCGCTGCATTGCGTCGTACGACGTGTCCCGACGCATCCGTCGCTCATAGGCTTCCATTGTAGCCAACGACGCATGCCGCAGGATGCGTCGCGACACGTTTTTTAGGCGGAGACAAAAAACGCTACAAGCAACGTTTTTTGCCGACGACGTATCGCCAAATTTCGACGCATCCGTCGTAAAACGTACACGACGTATGTCAATCCGTCGCAATACGTCGCCAATACAAGTCTATGGGGAAAAAACGCATCCAGCAAAAACTTTTGCTGGATGCGTTTTTTCGGAAAAAAGACGTTTTGAGACGTAATGCAGTTAACGCTAGTGTGAAAGTAGCCTAAGAGCAGTGAGACTAAGGAATTCTCTGCCGTATGATGTTGTAATGAGTGATTCATTACTTAAATTTAAGAGGGGACTGGATACCTTTCTTGAAAAGTATAATGTTACAGATTATATATACTAGATTCCTTGATAGGAAATGTGGAGGCGGGAAGGAATTTTTTTCCCCAATGTGGAGCTTACTGTTTGCCACATGGGTTTTTTTTGCCTTCCTCTGGACCAACATGTTAGGGCATATTAGGTTAGGCTATGGGTTGAACTAGATGGACTTAGTCTTCCTTCAACCTTAATAACTATGTTATTATGTTCTGGTGACAGATTGCCTTTAGCGCCTTAACAACCGATCACATACATTTTTTTCATAGTTTAAAGGGAACCTGTCACCACGTTTTTGGAAGATGGGATAAAAATAGCGTTAAATAGGGGCAGAGGTGGGCGTTACATTAGTGTGTGTGTTATGCGTTTATTACCCACCTAAGTTGCCGAAATAACTTTGCAAAGTCTCCGTTTTCGCCTGTCAATCAGGCTGGTCAGGTCACATGGGCGTGGTGTCTTCACCCAGATTTGGCGTAGTTTTCCGTTGGTGGCGTAGTGGTGTGCGCATGCCCAAAGTCCGGAATCCTCTTCCAGGGGATTTAAAATAGCGCGGTGTTCGTTATTGCATTGGTGATCGGTGGGCGCGGCCATCTTCCTTTGGCCGCGCGTGCGCAGAAGCGGCGCTCTGCTGGCCGCGGCTTCAGGAAAATGGCCGCGGGATGCCGCGCGTGCGCAGATGGATATCGCGGCGGCCATTTTCCTGAAGCCGCGGCCAGCAGAGCGCCGCTTCTGCGCACGCGCGGCCAAAGGAAGATGGCCGCGCCCACCGATCACCAATGCAATAACGAACACCGCGCTATTTTAAATCCCCTGGAAGAGGATTCCGGACTTTGGGCATGCGCACACCACTACGCCACCAACGGAAAACTACGCCAAATCTGGGGGAAGACAACGCCCATGCGACCTGACCAGCCTGATTGACAGGCGAAAACGGAGACTTTGCAAAGTTATTTCGGCAACTTAGGTGGGTAATAAACGCATAACACACACACTAATGTAACGCCCACCTCTGCCCCTATTTAACTCTATTTTTATCCCATCTTCCAAAAACGTGGTGACAGGTTCCCTTTAAAGGGACTCTGTCACCTGAATTTGGCGGGCTATGTAAATGCCCTCTGTCTAGTCCGATGGGCGGTGTTTTCTCTTCTTTCATTCACCCCTTCCTTTCCCGCTGGCCGAAATATTTTCTTGAATTTGAGTATGTTTCCTCCGTAGTTCACGTGTGTGCAATGCAATCTTGCCTCGCGCAGTATGCTTTGCCCAACTGGGGGCAAAGCCAAAAAGCATTAGTGCGCATGTGCTGCCGCACTATGTCCCGGAACACAGCAAAATACTTCCGGGACATACTGCGGCGGGACTATGCATACTGCGCTTGCGCAAGGCAAGATTGCATTGCGCACGCGTGAACTACGGAGGAAACATATGCAAAAAAAATAATAGTTTTTTTATATAAAATAGTTTTTATTGTATAAAAGCGCAAAAACAAAAAATGATATAAATGAGGTATCGCTGTCAAAGTACTGACTCGAAGAATAAAACTGCTTTATCAATTTTACCACACGCGATACCGGATAAACGCCCCCCCCCAAAAAAAAAGAAATTCATGAATTGCTGTTTTTTGTTAATTCTGCCTCACAAAAATCGTAGTAAAAAGCGATAAAAAAATGTAATGTGCGCAAAAATAATACCAGTATAAACGTCAACTCGTCCCGCAAAAAACAAGACCTGACATGACTCCATGGGCCAAAATATGGAAAAATTATAGCTCTCAAACTGTGGTGATGCAAAAACTATTTTTTGCAATAAAAAGCGTTTTTTAGTGAGTGACAGATGTCAAACATAAAAACCCGCTATATATAGCAACTCAAACCCCCTTTTTTTCACCCCCTTAGTTAGGGAAAAATAATAAAATTAAAAAAATGTATTTATTTCCATTTTCCCATTAGGGTTGGGGCTAAAGTTGGAGTTAGGGTTTGGGTTAAGTTTACGGTTGTGGTTAGGGGTGTGGTTAGGGTTAGGGTTATGGTTAGGGTTGAGTTTAGGGTTAAGGGTGTGTTGGGTTTAAGGTTGGAGTTAGAATTGGGGGCTTTCCACTGTTTAGGCACATCAGGGGCTCTACAAACGCGACATGGCTTCCGATCTCAATTCCAGCCAGTTTTGCATTGAAAAGTAAAACGGCGCTCCTTCCCTTCCGAGCTCTGCCATGCGCCTAAACAGTGGTTTACCCCCACATAAGAGGTATCGGCATACTCAGGACAAATTGTACAACTTTTGAGGTCCAATTTCTCTTGTTACCCTTGGTAAAATAAAACAAAATTGGATCTGAAGTAAAAAAAATTCTAAAAATAAGTTAAATGTTCATTTTTTTTTTTTAACATTCCAAAAATTCCTGTGAAGCACCTGAAGGGTTAATAAACTTCTTGAATGTTGTTTTGAGCACCTTGATGGTGCAGGTTTTAGAATGGTGTCACTTTTGGGTATTTTCTATTATATAGACCCCTCAAAGTGCCTTCAAATGTGGTGCGGTCCTTACAAAAAAAAAAAAAAAGTGTTGTAAAAATGAGAAATCGCTCGTCAACTTTTAACCCATATAACTTCCTAACAAAAAAAAATGTTGGTTACAAAATTGTGCTGATGTAAAGTAGACATGTGGGAAATGTTACTTATTAAGTATTTTGTGTGACATATCTCTGTGATTTAAGGGCATGAAAATTCAAATTTGGAAAATTGCAAACTTTTCAAAATTTTCACCAAATTTTTGTGTTTTTCACAAATAAACGCAAGTTATATCAAAGGAATTTTACCACTATCATGAAGTACAATATGTCACGAGAAAACAGTGTCAGAATCACTGGGATCTGTTGAAGCGTTCCAGAGTTATAACCTCAAAAAGGGACAGTGGTCAGAATTTTTAAAAATTGACCTGATCATTAACATGCTTTTTCTTCTTTTGTGTACGATTATGCTGTCATTCATTTCAGCATTCCTAAATAAAGAATTTACACAAAAAAAATGTTTTGTTTTTTTATGTGAAAAAATATTTTCCTATTAAAAAGAATGACATTAAAAATTAGCATATTTGGTATTGTCATGTCCCAAAAAGTCTAATCTATCAACATCTAGTATTGCAATACCCACACACACACACCCAAAAAATGATCAAAACTTTGCATTTGCCACATAAAGAGTATAAACAAAAAACATCCACTGGCCACATAAAAAACAAGTACTTACAAAGCTCCATGGAAAAGAAAAATAGTTACAAATTTCAGAAAATGGCAATAAAAACAAATTGCATAAATTTTTTTTTTTGCTTCTAAAATAACACAAAAGTAGAGAAGTTTGTAATTACTATAATTGTTCAGCACAGGTGAGGAATATGAAGGCATGAGTGGATAAACGGTTTTAAAAAACAGTACCAGCTGTTGAGGAAGCTTTTGATGCTTGTAGTGCAGTAGCTAACAAGTAGTATACAAACAAGAAAAAATATAGAAAGGCAGCACTAACTGTTTTCTGTGGTGAAAAGAAGTCCTTTATTTCAATTCGTACAGCCATCCAAAGCAGCATAGCGGCATGTGAGGGGAGATATTCAGGGAGATTTAAGGACGACGGCCGTTACGCACACAGGTGGCGCTTCTACGTGTCCAATAGATAAAATTATGGTGGTAAAAATGTAATTATTTTATACTTGGTTTAACAATATGATCACTGTAACCCTAGGTGAATTAATTGAGACGTGTAGTTTGCTAAATGGGGTCACTTATGGGGGGTTCTGCTAATCGTGCACTTCAGGGGCTCTACCAATGTGACATGGCACCCTCAAACCAGTCCAGCAAAATCTGAACTCCAATATGGTGCCACTTCTCTTCTGAGCTTGTCCCTTTCTAAGCTGTCTCAAAAGTAATTTTCGACCACTTCTGGGTCCCATTTTCTCCTATCACCCTTGTGAACAAAAAAATAAAATAAGGATATATATATATATATATGTATATATATATATATATATATATATATATATATATATATATATATATATATATATATATATATACACTCACTGGCCACTTTATTAGGTACACCATGCTAGTAACGGGTTGGACCCCCTTTTGCCTTCAGAACTGCCTCAATTCTTCGTGGCATAGATTCAACAAGGTGCTGGAAGCATTCCTCAGAGATTTTGGTCCATATTGACATGATGGCATCACACAGTTGCCGCAGATTTGTCGGCTGCACATCCCTGATGCGAATCTCCCGTTCCACCACATCCCAAAGATTTCATGTTGTTTACGCCAAATTCTGACCCTACCATCCGAATGTCGCAGCAGAAATCGAGACTCATCAGACCAAGCAACGTTTTTCCAATCTTCTACTGTCCAATTTCGATGAGCTTGTGCAAATTGTAGCCTCAGTTTCCTGTTCTTAGCTGAAAGGAGTGGTACCCGGTGTGGTCTTCTGCTGCTGTAGCCCATCTGCCTCAAAGTTCGACGCACTGTGCGTTCAGAGATGCTCTTAGGCCTACCTTGGTTGTAACGGGTGGCGATTTGAGTCACTGTTGCCTTTCTATCAGCTCGAACCAGTCTGCCCATTCTCCTCTGACCTCTGGCATCAACAAGGCATTTCCGCCCACAGAACTGCCGCTCACTGGATTTTTTTTCTTTTTCGGACCATTCTTTGTAAACCCTAGAAATGGTTGTGCGTGAAAATCCCAGTAGATCAGCAGTTTCTGAAATACTCAGACCAGCCCTTCTGGCACCAACAACCATGCTACGTTCAAAGGCACTCAAATCACCTTTCTTCCCCATACTGATGCTCGGTTTGAACTGCAGGAGATTGTCTTGACCATGTCTACATGCCTAAATGCACTGAGTTGCCGCCATGTGATTGGCTGATTAGAAATTAAGTGTTAACAAGAAGTTGGACAGGTGTACCTAATAAAGTGGCCAGTGAGTGTATATGTATATATATATATATATATATATATATATATATATATATATATATATATATATATATATATATATATATATACCGTATATACTCAAATTTTGGGGCTGAAAGTGCCCCTCTCGGCTTATACTCGAGTCATGATCGGTGGTGGGGTCGGCGGGTGAGGACTGTCATATACTCACCTAGTCCCGGCGATCCTGGCGCGCCCCCTGCCCGTCCCAAGGTCTCCGGGTGCCGCAGCCTCTTCCCCTGAGCGGTCACGTGGGACCGCTCATTAGAGAAATGAATAGGCTGCTCCACCTCCCATAGGTGCGGAGCCGCCTATTCATTTCTCTAATGAAGCGGTGCCGGTGACCGCTGATAGAGGAAGAGGCTGCGGCACCGAAGACCAGCTGTCTGGGGGAAGGAGCGGGACGCCGGGAGCAGGTAAGTATTACATATTCACCTGTCCGCGTTCCACACGCCGGGCGCCGCTCCATCTTCCCGGCGTCTCTCCGCACTGACTGTGCAGGTCAGAGGGCGCGATGACACATATAGTGTGCGCGCCGCCCTCTACCTGATCAGTCAGTGCAGAGAGATGCCGGGACCGGACGCTGAGGAGCTGCAAGCAAGAGAGGTGAGTATGTCGTTTTTTTTTTTTTTATTGCAGCAGCAGCAATGGCACAGATTTATGTGGAGTATCTATGGGGCAACGGTGCAGAGCACTATATGGCACAGCTATGGGGCAACAGTGCAGAGCACTATATGGCACAGCTATGGGGCAACGGTGCAGAGCACTATATGGCACAGCTATGGGGCAACGGTGCAGAGCATTATATATATGGCACAGCTATCTATGGGGCAACGGTGCAGAGCATTGTATATATGGCACAGCTTTATGTGGAGTATCTATGGGGCAACGGTGCAGAGCATTGTATATATGGCACAGCTTTATGTGGAGCATCTATGGGGCCATAATGAACGGTGCAGAGCATTACATATGGCACACCTTTATGTGGAGCATCTATGGGGCCATAATGAACGGTGCAGAGCATTATATGTGGCACAGCTTTATGTGGAGCATCTATGGGGCCATAATGAACGGTGCAGAGCATTATATGTGGCACAGCTTTATGTGGAGCATCTATGGGGCCATAATGAACGGTATGGAGCATCTATTTTTAATTTTGAAATTCACCGGTACCTGCTGCATTTTCCACCCTAGGCAGATACTCGAGTCAATAAGTTTTCCCAGTTTTTTGTGGCAAAATTAGGGGGGTCGGCTTATACTCGGGTCGGCTTATACTCGAGTATATACGGTATATACAAAATAAGAAAAGCAGCACAAAAAAATGTGATTGTTTTTTATACTTTGAGAGCGGATATCTTCTTTGGGCAAAGTTTTCCTTTGTTAAACAAGGGTGCCTCGGGGTGGCTCTGCGCAGCTGCGAGCTGTGGCATTGTGGGCCTTTTGGCTTTGACGTCGCGGGCATGCGCAGTGTGTGTGGGGAGACGCCGAGGCGTGCAGGCTAAGTAATGTGTTTGCAATTTTCATATGATCATAGTGTACGGGAGTGGAACACCTGATTTGATTTTATCTGATTGATAATTGATTATTGAGGATATTTTATGAATAATCACGCGACACATTATATTTAATGTTCACTGATAATGAATTGCATGGAGATATTCTATTTCACATGGATTCACTTTTTTAATAGATTGCTGTCTAATGTAATTTATTTATATTTGTAATATTGCACATAATGAATGTTATAATGAGATTTGAATGTGTCTTGTATAAATAACTGTTTCACTCATGTGTTCACTGTTTGAAAAAGGATTTTGTATCCGAAACGTTGCCACGCCGTTCAGGCAATAAAGTCCTCCTTTTTATATTTTTGTGCTGCTTTTCTTATTTTGTACTTATTGTTGGAAGTCATTGGACTACTGGCTGGGAGAGCTTTGCACTACGTTAAGGTATTTTTCCAGGACGTCCCTCCTGACAGCACCACCAGGAGGTTGTCCTTCTTATCCTTGATAGGGACAGGAAACACCGAAGAGGTTAAATAGCCCCCTCCCCACCCCCACCCCTCAGCGTTTTTCCTGTCCCTATCAGGGACAGACGCAGAGGAGAGTTGGCATGAACTCCGCCTGATAGCGCTGACACCGCTGGAGGTCCCTCAGCGCCGGTTGAGCTGTGCTCCCGACTCCAGGGCATCCCTCTTCAGAGGGCTCTGCACGTTTTTGCTGCACCCGGATACCGGCGGTGACCCTCCCAACACACGCCAGGGAGCGCGCCGGGTTGGGCCTGCAGGGAGTGCCTCGGATCGGTGCACAGTGGGCGTGCCGCGTCATCGGAGCGTGCCGCGTCATCGGGGCGCGCCGCGACGGCGAGTACACCGCTTCTCTGAGGTGTGCCGCTTCAAAGACGCTGCAATCACCTATGGGCGGACTTCCGGTGGCGTTCCTGGGCAGCTCGTGGCCTCGGGGACGCCAGAAGTCTGCATTGGGCTGTATCATACAGCTGGAAAATGAAATTCCCGCCCAGCAGCAGTGGGCGTTAGAGACCCGCAGGGATCACCGGCAGCTGAGCTCGGAAGGAGGACGAATCTGATGATTTGAAGACAGGTAAGAGTTCCTATTTAATCACGAACATCTGACTTCGCACTGATCCTAGAGAGATGGAGGGTGCAGATCGTCCAGAGATCCTGTCCTCAGAGCTCGCCCCCGATCATGTAAGTTATACATAGGGGGTTTGTATCACATATTACAACACAAGCTATAGGGCCTCTCTGTATCTATTGCAGGATAAGGAGGCTTCCAGGCGCCCAGTGTCAGGCCAAAAGCGCAGGACAAGTAAATGCCCTCTATGCTCCAATAGGCTACCAGAGGGGCATAGGAAGAAAGTGTGTGATAAATGTATGTATCCTCCCAGAGGAAATGAAGAGATATCTATTTTCTTCTGAACACACAGAGACATTACTACAGGCCGTCAGAGATACCATGAGGGTAGAGGACGCCACGGAACCCCTTACAGTCCAAGACGAGATGTTTGGGGGGCTCAGAGCTCGTAGAAGCAGAGTGTTTCCTGTAAATCGCCATATTCAAGAAATGATCTTGGAAGAATGGGGTGATGTAGGGAAAAAACTGATAGTCCCAAGAGATTTCAAATATCGTCTGCCCTTTGATCCAGAGGAGACCAAAATCTGGGAATCCGTTCCTAAAGTGGATATACCTGTAGCCAAGGTCTCAAAAAAGACCACCATCCCTTTTGAGGATTCCTCGGGTCTCAAAGATCCTATGGACAAAAGATCTGAAGATCTCCTCAAGAAGGCCTGGGAAGCTTCAGCCGCTATCATGAAGGCCAATATTGCGTCCACCTCAGTTGCCAGGTCAATGTCTCTGTGGGTAGAAAAACTAGAGACCCAGATTAACAATAAAACGCCTAGAGACGAGATCCTAAAATCTTTACCACTCCTGAGGATAGCAACAGACTTTATGGCCGATGCTTCGGCAGAGTTAGTGCGGTTTGCTGCAAGAAACAATGCCTTATCTAATGCAGCAAGAAGAGCTCTATGGCTCAGATCATGGTCCGGTGATACACAGTCAAAAAATAAACTGTGTTCAATACCCTTCTCTGGCCTTCATGTCTTCGGTCCAGTATTGGACGAATTGCTTGAAAAAGCAGCAGATAAGAAAAAGGGTTTCCCGGAAGAAAAAACGAAAAACACGCCGTCCTTTCGTAGGTCTCGATTCCATCCCAGACAAGACTATAGAGGGAAAGGGAAGGGCGGAAGAGGAGCTACCCGAAAAGTGGTAGAGGCAGGGGTGCCTTTCAGGACCAAAAATCAAAAACCAATAAACAATGACGCCAACCTAGTGGGTGGAAGGCTTCAGTACTTCCTACAGGGTTGGCAAAACATCACTCAGAACCCATGGATCCTAAGTTTGGTAGAACGAGGGTACAAAATAGAGTTCAGCCAAACACCTCCCGAAAGATTTTGCCTAACTCAGACCCAGTCTTTATCGGTTCAGCAGAGGCTTCTAAAGGATATTCAAGAACTTATCCAGATAAAAGCCATCATTCCGGTACCCCATGCCCAGAGGTTCAGAGGACACTATTCGAGTCTATTCCTCATAAAAAAAAACAAGCGGAGAATTCCGTACAATTATAAACCTGAAACCTTTAAATCGGTCAGTTGCTTACAAGCGATTCAAAATGGAATCCCTCATATCTGCAATACCTCTGATCCAGAAAGGATCAGTAATGAGCATATTAGATCTAAAAAGTGCCTATTATCAGGTTCCCATCTCCGCCTCACACCCATAGTATCTTAATAGCCCCTTACTGGCCCAAAAGGAGCTGGTTTCCTCTACTAAAGATGATGTCCTGGGAGGATCCAATCCATCTACCAGTGGTACCGGACCTTTTGTCTCAAGGGCCCCTAGTCCATCACGACCCGGGCCTACTACAGTTAGCAGCATGGATCATGAAAAAGAGATCCTAAGATCAAAAGGCCTCTCGGAGCCAGTCATTGCTACTATTCAAAACAGTAGAAAACCGGTAACTGCCGCAATATACAGAAAGATATGGAAAAAGTTCTGCTCTCAGAGTACAGTTCCCGTATCGGTCTCTCACGGTCCAAATATTCCAAAAATTCTAGACTTTCTCCAGTCAAGGTTCGATAAAGGACTAAGGCCTAGTACACTGAAGGTACAGATCTCGGCCCTCAGTTCCTTCTATTACTTCCAGCTAGCCTCCCATCCGTGGATAGTGAGGTTCGTCAAGGCCATTCAGAGACTTAGGCCTACAATTCGCAGTTCAGTGCCTCCCTGGGACCTAAACTTAGTGCTAAATGAACTTTGTAAGCAACCATATGAGCCATTAGCTCAAGCAGACCTGAGAGCCGTAACATTTAAGGCTCTCTTCCTAGTGGCAATAACGTCAGCGCGTCGCGTTGGTGAGATCCAATCTTTCTCTATTAAACATCCATACTTAAAGGTCCAGGATGACTGTATCATCCTTAAACTAAATCCCGGGTTCCTTCCTAAAGTGGTTTCAGACTTCCACAGAAGTCAAGAAATTGTTCTGCCTACATTCTGCCAGAACTTCAGTAATGACAAGGAGCGGTTTCTTCACGCTTTAGATGTAAAAAGGACAATTCTACACTACTTGGAGATCACAGATAGTTGGAGAATTGACTCTAACCTCTTCATCCAGATGGCCGGAAAGAACAAAAGGAAAAAAGCATCCAAAGCTACTCTAGCAAGATGGATTAAATCTACCATCACGGCAGCCTATATCTTGGCAGGAAGAACTCCTCCAGAAAGCCTCAGGGCACATTCGTTGAGAGCAATCTCAGCCTCATGGGCAGAAAGCGCTGGGGCGTCTATGGACCAAATATGCAAAGCTGCGACATGGTCGAGGTCAAATACTTTTTGTAGACATTATAAGTTAGACGTGACGGTAAATCAACAGACTACATTTGGGAGGAAAGTCCTCCAGGCTGTAATCCCACCCTAAAAATGAGGAGTTATTTGGTATTTCTCCTGGTGGTGCTTTCAGGAGGGACGTCCTGGAAACATACTTACCGGTAGGACTAATTCCTACTTTTGGATGCTGTTCCAATTTTGTATATATATATATATATATATATATATATATATTATAATTTATATAGTGCCAACATATTCCGCAGCACTTTAGAAATTATAGAGGGGACTTGTACAGACAATAGACATTACAGCATAACAGAAATCACAGTTCAAGATAGATACGAGGAGGAATGAGGGCCCTGCTCGCAAGCTTACAAACTATGAGGAAAAGGGGAGACACGAGAGGTGGATGGTAACAATTGCTTTAGTTATTTGGACCAGCCATAGTGTAAGGCTCGGGTGTTCATGTAAAGCTGCATGAACCAGTTAACAGCCTAAGTATGTAACAGTACAGACACAGAGGGCTATTATGCGGAACCTGATTTTTTATTTATTTTTTTTTTTTAATGATCGGCCACACAGGGATCGTTTGGCCTACCGCCTCAATGCATTAACCTATCTGAACAAATGAGTTTTTAGGGCACGCTTAAAACTGTGGGGATTGGGGATTAATCGTATTAACCTAGGTAGTGCATTCCAAAGAATCGGCGCAGCACGTGTAAAGTCTTGGAGATGGGAGTGGGAGGTTCTGATTCTTGAGGATGCTAACCTGAGGTCATTAGCAGAGCGGAGGGCACGGGTAGGGTGGTAGACTGAGACCAGAGAGGAGATGTAGGGTGGTGCTCAGCCATGGAGTGCTTCGTGGATGAGGGTAGTAGTTTTGTACTGGATTCTGGAGTGGATGGGTAGCCAATGTAATGACTGGCACAGGGTAGAGGCATCGGTGTAACGGTTGGTGAGGAATATGATCCTGGCTGCAGCATTCAGGACAGACTGGAGCGGGGAGAGTTTGGTAAGAGGGAGGCCGATTAGTAGAGAGTTACAATAGTCCAGACGGGAATGAATAAGTGAAACAGTAAGTTTTTGCAGAGTCGAAAGTAAGAAAAGGGCGAATTCTAGAAATGTTTTTGAGATGCAGATAGGAAGAGCGAGCCAGTGATCGGATGTGGGGGGGTGAATGAAAGCTCGGAATCAAGGATGACCCCAAGGCAGCAGGCATGTTGCTTTGGAGTAATGGTGGAACCGCACACGGAGATGGCAATGTCAGGCAAAGGTAGGTTAGTAGAGGGAGAGAACACGAGGAGTTCAGTTTTTGACAGGTTCAGTTTCAGATAGAGGGAGGACATGAGAGACAGCGATAAGACAATCACTGGTGTTTTCTAAAAAGGTCGGCGTGATAACAGGAGAAGAGGTGTATAATTGGGTGTCGTCAGCATAGAGATTGTACTGGAAACCAAATCTACTGATTGTCCAATAGGGGCAGTATACAAAGAGAAGAGGAGGGGGCCTAGGACTGATCTTGAGGAACCCCGACAGTAAGGGGAAGGTGAGAGGAGGAGGAACCAGCAAAACATACAGTGAAGGATCGGTCAGAGAGATAGGAGGAGAACCAGGAGAGAACGGTGTCCTTGAGGCCGATGGAGCGGAGCATATTGAGGAGGAGCTGATGATCCACAGTATCGAATGCTGCGGAGAGATCCAAGAGAATTAACATGGAGTAGTGACCATTAGATTTAGCTGTTTAGTAGGTCATTAGAGACTTTAGTGAGGGCAGTTTCAGTAGAGTGTAAAGAGCGGAAGCCAGATTGAAGAGGGTCGAGAAGAGTTATCTGAGAGATAGCGGGTAAGACGGGAGTGGACCAGGCGTTCGAGGAGTTTAGAGATGAAGGGAAGATTAGAGACAGGTCTATAATTAGCGGCACAGTTTTGGTCGAGGGATGGTTTTTTAAGTAATGGATGTATGATGGCATGCTTAAATGAGGAGGGAAAAATACCGGAAGTGAGAGAAAGGTTGAATATTTTTGTTAGGTGAGAGGTGACAGCCGGGGAAAGGGACTGGAGGAGATGTGACGGAATGGGGTCACTGGTGCAAGTGGTCGGGCGATAAGATGCAAGGAGCCCGACTACTTCTTCTTCTGTAACTGGTTCAAAGTCAGAGAGTGAACCAGATGCAGTGGGGGAGGGAGGACAGTGCATGGTATGAAGAGATTGGGAGATGATTCCTGTCGAATGTGGTCAATTTTTTCTTTGAAGTAATTGGCTAGATCATCAGCGCGGAGATCCGTGGTTGGGGCTTGCTCTCTTGGGTTGAGTAGGGACTGGAAAGTGTCAGAGACTTTTAGGGTTATTTGACAGTGAGGTGATCGGGGTGTTAAAATAGGTTTGTTTGGAGAGGTGAAGGGCAGAGTTGCATGTTTTTAGCATGAACTTATAATGGATGAAATCTTCAGGTAGATTAGATTCTCTCCACAGACGTTCAGTGCACCTGGAGCACCGCTGCAGGAAACGTTTGCAGCATGTGCCATGGTTGTCGCCATCTGTGCTGAGTTGTTCTATGTATAAGAGGTGCAGCTTCATCCAGGGCACTTTGCAGGGTTTCATTGTAGTGCTTCAGAGCAGAATCAGGACATGAGATGGAGGAGATTGGGGCCAATGAGGACTGCAAGTTCTTCATAAGTTTCTGGGTGTTAATGGCCTGTATGTTTCTATAAGTGTGGAAAGTGGGGGTGACCTGAGCGGGATGGCAGTTCTTGATAGAGAATGAAAGAAGGTTGTGGTCAGAGAGCGGGAGAGGGGAGTTTGTGAACTCGTCCACTGAGCAAAGCCGGGAGAAGACCAAGTCGAGGGAGTTTCCATCTTCATGCGTTGGAGAGTTAGTGTGCTGCGAGAGGCCGAAAGAGGAGGTTAGAGATAAAAGGTGAGAAGCAGATGGGGAGAGGGGAGAAACAATGGAGATGTTGAAATCACCCATAATAAGGGTGGGGGTGTCACAGGAGAGAAAGTGTGGAAGCCAGGTGGCAAAGTGATCCAGGAACTGATGAGAGGGGCCGGGAGGACGATACACCACCGCCACTCGCATGGAGAAGGGGACGTAGAGTCTGACAGCATGGACCTCAAAGGAAGGGAATACAAGTGAGGGTACTTGGGGGATAATTTGGAAGGTACATTTTGGTGAAAGGAGCAGACCAACGCCTCCACCTGCTCTGTTGTCTGATCTTGGGGTATGAGAAAAGTGTAGTCCACCATATGAGAGAGCAGCAGCAGCGGTGGTGTCTGACTGCTGGATCCAGGTTTCAGTAAGAGCCAAGAAGTTAAGAGAATTAGAAAGGAAGAAGTCATGGATGAAGGAGAGTTTATTTCACACAGAGCGAGAATTCCAAAGGGCACAATTCAAAGAGACAGAAGGCATGCATGGAATATTAATAAGGTTAGAGGGGTTTCTGAGTGTAGCAGTTGGGAAGTTTGACTGGCTATAACATGGGGGGCCGGGGTTGGGAGAGATGTCTCCAGCAACTAGGAGAAGGAGGATAGAAAGAGAGAGCAGATGGTTAAGCGATTTGTGAGAGCGTCTCTTGTGTTGGATGGTGGGACTGAATGGATCTGCGCTGTTAAGCAATGTGAACAGAGCGCAAGTGCTATACATAGGAGAGGAGAGGACAGAGGGGCCAATATGGATGGAGTGTAAAGAGTTTATGCAAGGGCGGTGAATGTGAGTGAATTCAGCAGCCAGGATATAGATTATACAAATACATATGGTGAGTATTTGTTCTGTTTCAAATGAATAGGGAATAGATTTAGTTTTTCTTACCTGTCTCCTGCCCTGTCTAACTGCCATGTTATAACTGCCGAGTACTTAGAAAAAAGTACTTTGAATAAATGTACACGAATAATAGTGCACGAATGCACCCCTGCATGAATGCATCCCCAAAGTATGTCTACATTTATAGAAGGCTAGCTCTTAGATCTCACTTTTTTTTTTTTTCCCTCTCGTTACCAATCACTCAAACTCAGTTGAGACAGCAGGACACAATAAATGTAGTGATCAGATAAACAAATGTCCAGGTCTACATGGATCATAAACTGCTTTGAAACAGTTATGTGATCTCTCTGCATAAGGACAAGCAGAAGTGAATTATACATCTATAAACAAAAACAATTGCATAATAAGATGGCTAACATATATAGATATATGCAGGATTCAATGCCAAAGATAGAATGACTCCGATACCATTCAGGCTGCTTGCTGTCAGGGAATGGAGCAGTAGACATGCAGGATATTTCAGTTCAGAGAATGAATACGTTTCAAGGAAAAAGGATATTATATCCGAAATGTTGCCACGCCGTACAGGCATTAAAAGCCCACTTTTTTCTATTTTTTGTGTGCTGTTTTCCCTTTTTTCTCTTATGATTGAAGCCATTGGACCATTGGTTTGGAAAGCTTTGCACTAAAATTGTGGTAATATGATGCTGTTCTGATTTTGTTCTATATATATATATATATATATATATATATATATATATATATATATATATATATATATTGCTCAAAAAGATAAAAGGAACACTAAAATACCACATCCTAGATATCACTGGATGAAATATATCAGTTGCAAATCTTTATTAATTACGTAGTAGAATGTGTTGAGAACAGTAAAACATAAAAATGATCAATGTAAATCAAAATTAATATCCCGTGGAGGTCTGCATTTGGAATGAAACTCAAAATCAAAGTGGAAAATCAAATTAAAGGCTGGTCCAACTTCAGTGGAAATGCCTCAAGACAAGGAAATGATCTGATGTGTGTGTGGCCTCCACCTGCCTGAATGACCTCCCTGCAATGCCTGGACATGCTCCCGATGAGACGGTAGATGGTCTCCGATGGGATCTCCTCCCAGACCTGGACTAAATCATCCACCAACTCCTGGACAGTCTGTGGTGCAATGTGACGTTGTTGGATGGTGCGAAACATGATGTCCCAGATGTGTTCAATCGGATTCATGTCTGGGTAATGGGCAGGCCAGTCCATAGCTTCAATGCCTTCATCTTGCAGTCTGCTGACACACTCCAGCCACATGAAGTCTGGCATTGTCCTGCATTAGGAGGAACCCAGGGCCAACCGCACCAGCATATAGTCTCCCAAGGGGTCTGAGGATCTCCTCTCCGTACCTAATGACGGTAAGGTTCCTCTGGAGAGCACATGGAGGGCTGTGCGGCCCTCCAAAGAAATACCACCCCACACCATTACTGACCCACTGTCAAACCGGTCATGATGAAGGATGTTGTAGGCAGCAGATCACTCTCCACTGCGTCTCTAGACTCAAGTCTGTCACATGTGCTCAGTGTGAACCTGCTTTCATCTGTGAAGAGCACAGGGCACAAGTGGCGAATTTGCCAATCCTGGTGTTCTGTGGCAAATGCCAAGCGTCCTGCACGGTGTTGGGCTGTGAGCACAACCCCATCTGTGGACGTCAGGCACTCAGACCATCCTCATGGAGTAGGTTTCTAACCATTTGTGCAGACACATGCACATTTGTGACCTGCTGGAGGTCATTTTGCAGTGCTCTGGCAGTGCTCCTCCTGTTCATCCTTGCACAAAGGCTGAGGTAGCGTTCCGGCTGCTGGGTTATTGCCCTCCTACGGCCCCCTCCATTACTCCTAGTGTACTGGCCTGTCTCCAGGTAGCGCATCCAGCCTCTGGACACTACGCTGACAGACACAGCAAACCCTCTTGCCACAGCTCGCATTGATGTGCCATCCTGGATGAGATGCACTACCTGAGCCACGTGTGTTGGTATTGTAGAGTCCGTCTCATGCTACCACGAGTGTGAAAGCACAACCAACATTCAAAAGTGACCAATACATCAGCCAGAAAGCACTGGTACTTAGATGTGTTCTGTGGTCCCCACCTGCAGAACCACTCCTTTATTGAGTGTGTCTTCATAATTGCCAATAATTTCCATCTGTTGTCTATTCCATTTGCACAACAGCATGTGAAATTGATTGTCAAACAGTGTTGCTTCCTAAGTGGACAGTTTGATTTCTCAGAAGTTTGATGTACTTGGAGTTATATTCTGTTGTTTAACTGTTCCCTTTATTTTTTTTGTGCAATGGATTTTTTTCACGC
The DNA here is from genome assembly GCF_051348905.1 of Ranitomeya variabilis. Classification (NCBI taxonomy): domain Eukaryota; kingdom Metazoa; phylum Chordata; class Amphibia; order Anura; family Dendrobatidae; genus Ranitomeya; species Ranitomeya variabilis. The sequence goes on along the minus strand of NC_135239.1, from coordinate 127,035,305 downwards.
AATGTTCTAAACTTCTATAATAATGTTATAAACTTCTGTGAAGCACCTTGGGTTTAGGGTATGTGCACACATTGCAGATTTGCCTGCGGGTTTTTCTGCACTAAATCCGCAGCTCTTGGCACAAAACGCAGGTGCGTTTTTGATGTGTTTTTTTGCGCGGCAAAGGCATCAACATAGAGTTTACAGGAGAAAAAAGAGGCATTCAAAGAAAAGAACACGGTCCCTACAGTCAAACATGGCGGAGGTTCCCTGATGTTTTGGGGTTGCTTTGCTGCCTCTGGCACTGGACTGCTTGACCGTGTCCATGGTATTATGAAGTCTGAAGACTACCAACAAATTTTGCAGCATAACGTAGGGCCCAGTGTGAGAAAGCTGGGTCTCCCTTAGAGGTCATGGGTCTTCCAGCAGGACAATGACCCAAAACACACTTCAGTGCTTTCTCTCAAACCATTTTCTAGTGCTTTTTGGAGACTTCTAAGGTGGCCAGCAATGAGTCCAGACCTGAATCCCATAGAACACCTGTGGAGAGATCTAAAAATGGCAGTTTGGAGAAGGCACCCTTCAAATATCAGGGACCTGGAGCAGTTTGCCAAAGAAGAATGGTCTAAAATTCCAGCAGAGCATTGTAAGAAACTCATTGATGGTTAACGGAAGCGGTTGGTCGCAGTTATTTTGGCTAAAGGTTGTGCAACCAAGTATTAGGCTGAGGGTGCCCATACGTTTGTCTGGCCAATTTTTGGAGTTTTGTGTGAAATGATCAATGTTTTGCTTTTTGCTTCATTCTCTTTTGTGTTTTTTCATTTAAGACAAATTAAATAAAGATAATAATACCAAAGAATTTGTGTTTGCAATCATTTTCAGGAAGAAACTGAGTATTATCTGACAGAATTGCAGGGTTGTCAATAGTTTTGGCCACAACCGTATGTTGTATGTACTATTATGTTATACGTTGTATGTACTGTTATGTTGTATGTTATATGTTGTATGTTATGTTGTATGTACTGTTATGTTGTGTGTTGTATGTACTGTTATATGTTGTATGTACTGTTGTATGTTGTATGTTATGTTGTATGTTATGTTGTATGTTATGTTGTATGTTATGTTGTATGTTGTATGTTATGTTGTATGTTATGTTGTATGTTATGTTGCATGTTATGTTGCATGTTATGTTGCATGTTATGTTGCATGTTATGTTGTATGTTATGTTGCATGTTATGTTGTATGTTATGTTGTATGTTATGTTGTATGTTATGTTGTATGTAATGTTGTATGTAATGTTGTATGCACTGTTATATGTTGTATGTACTGTTATAAATTTAATGTTATGTTGTATGTTATGTTATGTTGTATGTACTGTTATGTTGTATGTACTGTTATGTTGTGTGTTGTATGTACTGTTATATGTTGTATGTACTGTTGTATGTTGTATGTTATGTTGTATGTTATGTTGTATGTTATGTTGTATGTTATGTTGTATGTTATGTTGTATGTTATGTTGTATGTACTGTTATGTTGTGTGTTGTATGTACTGTTATATGTTGTATGTACTGTTGTATGTTGTATGTTATGTTGTATGTTATGTTGTATGTTATGTTGTATGTTATGTTGTATGTTATGTTGTATGTTATGTTGTATGTTATGTTGTATGTTATGTTGTATGTTATGTTGTATGTTATGTTGCATGTTATGTTGCATGTTATGTTGTATGTTATGTTGCATGTTATGTTGTATGTTATGTTGTATGTTATGTTGTATGTTATGTTGTATGTTATGTTGTATGTTATGTTGTATGTAATGTTGTATGCACTGTTATATGTTGTATGTACTGTTATAAATTTAATGTTATGTTGTATGTTATGTTATGTTGTATGTACTGTTATGTTGTATGTACTGTTATGTTGTGTGTTGTATGTACTGTTATATGTTGTATGTACTGTTGTATGTTGTATGTTATGTTGTATGTTATGTTGTATGTTATGTTGTATGTTATGTTGTATGTTATGTTGTATGTTATGTTGTATGTTATGTTGTATGTACTGTTATGTTGTGTGTTGTATGTACTGTTATATGTTGTATGTACTGTTGTATGTTGTATGTTATGTTGTATGTTATGTTGTATGTTATGTTGTATGTTATGTTGTATGTTATGTTGTATGTTATGTTGTATGTTATGTTGTATGTTATGTTGTATGTTATGTTGTATGTTATGTTGTATGTTATGTTGCATGTTATGTTGCATGTTATGTTGTATGTTATGTTGCATGTTATGTTGTATGTTATGTTGTATGTTATGTTGTATGTTATGTTGTATGTTATGTTGTATGTAATGTTGTATGCACTGTTATATGTTGTATGTACTGTTATAAATTTAATGTTATGTTGTATGTTATGTTATGTTGTATGTTATGTTATGTTGTATGTACTGTTATGTTGTATGTACTGTTATGTTGTATGTACTGTTATGTTGTATGTACTGTTGTATGTTATGTTGTATGTTATATGTTATGTTGTATGTACTGTTGTATGTTATATGTTGTATGTACTGTTATATGAGGTATGTTATATATTGTATGTTATGTTTTATGTTCTGTTACATGTTGTATGTACTGTTGTATGTACTGTTGTATGTTGTATGTAGTGTCATATGTTGTATGTACTGTTATATGTTGTATGTACTGTTGTATGTTATATGTTGTAAGTACTGTTGTATGTTATATGTACTGTTATATGTTGTATGTACTGTTATATGTTGTATGTACTGTTATATGTTGTATGTAATCTTATATGTTGTATATTCTGTTATATGTTTGTTTGTTTTTTCTTTTGTTTTTTTACAGTCCACACATTAGCCGGATGATGGGACTACTGCTGTCTCAACATTGGCTAATGCATCAATCACTGTCATTGTAGCAGGCATAGCCTGATGGGACTTGTAGTCCCATCGGACGATGCCTGCACACACACACACATACAGACCCCTGAGTGCCCCGCACAGACCGCCTGCAGGCCTGCACAGACCTCCCCCCCCCCCCCGAGAGCCCCGCACAGACCCCGCACACACACACGCACAGTCTCCGCCCACACACTACGCCTCCTCCCGATCTGCGTTTCACCCGCAGCTAAACCACACATCTTTTTTTTTTTTTACATCTGCGGTTTTGCTGTGGATGTGCCTGACTCAATACAAGTCAATGGGTGCAGAAACGCTGCAGATCCGCACAAAAAATTGACATGCTGCGGAAAAAACAACGCTGCGTTTCCGCGCGTTTTTTTTTCCGCAGCATGTGCACAGCGGATTTGGTTTTCCATAGGTTTACATGGTACTGTAAACCGCATGGGAAACTGCTGCAGATCCGCAGCGTCAAAAACGCTGCGGATCAAAAACCGCAACTTGTGAACATGGCCTTAAGGTGCTCACCACACATCTAGATAAGTTCACTGAGTGGTCTAGTTTCCAAAATTGTCATATATGTGGGGTTTCCACTATTTAGGCACATCAGGGGCTCTCCAAATGGGACCTGGCATCCGCTAATTATTCCAGCAAATTTTGCATTCAAAAAGTCAAATTGCGCTGCTTCCCTTCCAAGTTCTGCCATGCACCCAAACAGTGGTTTTCCCTCACATATCGAGTATTAGCCTGCTCAGGAGAAATTGCATAACAAATTTTTGATTTTCATTTTTTCCTGTTGCGTTTGTAAAAATAAAAAAATTGGGGTCCAAAGAAAAATTGTGTGAAAAGTTAAATGTTCATTTTTTTTCCCTTACACATTCTAAAAATTCATGTGAAACACCTGAAGGGTTAATAAATTTCTTGAATGTGGTTTTGAGTATCTTGACGGGTGCAGTTTTTAGAATGGTGTCACTTTGGGTATTTTCTGTCATATAGGCCCCTCAGAGTCACTTCGAATGTGATGTAGTCCCTAAAAAAAATAGTTTTAAAATTTTGTTAAGAAATTGCTGTTCAACTTTTAACCCTTATAACTTCCTAAGAAAATAAAAAATGGCTTCAAAAATTGTGCTGATGTAAAGTAAAAAGTTTAAAAATTGCAAAATTGTCAAAAAATTTTAGATTTTTTTCACAAATAAACACACGTCCTATCAAAGAAATGTTTCCACTATCATGGAGTACAAAATGTCACGAAAAATCATTCTCAGAATCAAAGGGCTTTGTTGAAACGTTCCAGAGTTATTACTTCATAAAGTGACACTGATCAGAATTACCGTATATACTCGAGTATAAGCTGAGATTTTCAGCCCATTTTTTGGGGCTGAAAGTCCCCCTCCTGGCTTATACTCGAGTCATACCCGGGGGTCGGCAGGGGAGGGGGAGCGGGGGCTGTCTAGTTATACTCACCTACTCCCGGCGCGGTCCCTGCAGTCCCTGCTTCTTCCAGCGCTGCATCTTCTTCCTGTACTGAGCGGTCACATGGTCCCGCTCATTACAGTCATGAATATGCGTCTCCACCTCCCATAGAGGTGGAGCCGCATATTCATGACTGCAATGAGCGGTAACGGTGACCGCTCAATACAGGAAGAAGATGCAGCGGTGGAAGAAGCAGGGACCGCGCCAGGAGCAGGTAAGTATACGGGGAGGGGAGCGCTGCCCGATATTTACCGCTCCTCGTTCCGGTGCGGCTCAGTCATCAGCGTCCTCTGGCTGTGACGCTCAGGTCAGAGGGCACGGTAATGTAGTCAGTGCGCGCCCTCTGCTGAGCGTCAGTGCTGGAGACGGAGCCGCAGGAGGAGCAGGTAAAAATTGAAAGCGCCGGCGTCCTGAGCGAAGAGAGGTGAGTATGTGTTTGTTTTTTTATTGCAGCAGCATTATATATTGCACAGCTTTATATGGAGTATCTATGGGGCAATAATCAACGGTGCAGAGCATTATATATGGCACAGCTTTCTATGGGGCCATAATGAATGGTGCAGAGCATTATATATGGCACAGCTTTCTATGGAGCATCTATGGGGCCATAATGAACGGTGCAGAGCATTATATACTCACCGGCCACTTTATTAGGTACACCATGCTAGTAACGGGTTGGACCCCCTTTTGCCTTCAGATCTGCCTCAATTCTTCGTGGCATAGATTCAACAAGGTGCTGGAAGCATTCCTCAGAGATTTTGGTCCATATTGACATGATGGCATCACACAGTTGCCGCAGATTTGTCGGCTGCACATCCCAAAGATGCTCCATACAAGGCAGGATGGATCCATGCTTTCATGTTGTTTACGCCAAATTCTGACCCTACCATCCGAATGTCGCAGCAGAAATCGAGACTCATCAGACCAAGCAACATTTTTCCAATCTTCTACTGTCCAATTTCGATGAGCTTGTACAAATTGTAGCCTCAGTTTCCTGTTCTTAGCTGAAAGGAGTGGTACCCGGTGTGGTCTTCTGCTGCTGTAGCCCATCTGTCTCAAAGTTCGACGCACTGTGCGTTCAGAGATGCTCTTAGGCCTACCTTGGTTGTAACGGGTGGCGATTTGAGTCACTGTTGCCTTTCTATCAGCTCGAACCAGTCTGCCCATTCTCCTCTGACCTCTGGCATCAACAAGGCATTTCCGCCCACAGAACTGCCGCTCACTGGATTTTTTTTCTTTTTCGGACCATTCTCTGTAAACCCTAGAGATGGTTGTGCGTGAAAATCCCAGTAGATCAGCAGTTTCTGAAATACTCAGACCAGCCCTTCTGGCACCAACAACCATGCCACGTTCAAAGGCACTCAAATCACCTTTCTTCCCCATACTAATGCTCGGTTTGAACTGCAGGAGATTGTCTTGACCATGTCTACATGCCTAAATGCACTGAGTTGCCGCCATGTGATTGGCTGATTAGAAATTAAGTGTTAACAAGAAGTTGGACAGGTGTACCTAATAAAGTGGCCGGTGATTGTATATGGCACAGCTTTCTATGGAGCATCTATGGGGCCATAATGAACGGTGCAGAGCATTATATATGGCACAGCTTTCTATGGAGCATTTATGGGGCCATAATGAACGGCACAGAGCATTCTATATGGCACAGCTTTATATGGAGCATCTATGGGGCCATAATGAACGGTGCAGAGCATTATATATGGCACGGCTTTATATGGAGCATCTATGGGGCAATAATCAACGGTATGGAGCATTATATGTGGCACAGCTTTCTATGGAGCATCTATGGGGCCATAATGAACGGTGCAGAGCATTATATATGGCACAGCTTTATATGGAGCATCTATGGGGCCATAATGAACGGTGCAGAGCTTTATATATGGCACAGCTTTATGTGGAGCATCTATGGGGCCATAATGAACGGTGCAGAGCATTATATATGGCACAGCTTTATATGGAGCATCTATGGGGCAATAATGAACGGTATGGAGCATCTATTTTTATTTTTGAAATTTACCGGTAGCTGCTGCATTTCCTACCCTAGGCTTATACTCGAGTCAATAAGTTTTCCCAGTTTTTTGTGGCAAAATTAGGGGGGTCGGCTTATACTCGGGTCAGCTTATACTCGAGTATATACGGTATATAATTTGGCCTTGTCATTAATGTGCAAACAGGCTAGGGGCGTAAAGGGGTTAATTAAGAGATTTCTGACATGCTTGTTGCAGATCAGGATTGACAGTGAAGCATGTCCTTGATACATCTGGCGCTCGTGTCTTGACTTTTTTCTATGGTATGATGATTTTCATTGCTTTTACGGTGCTTACAAATCTGGTATGTCTTGTATGCTTTATGGATGTTTTATTTTGAAAATCCATTTATATTATATTATTTCATTTCTTTTTTTTTCCCCATGAAGATCAAAAAGGACACAAGCAGAGGCTGTGAAACTGAATAAAATCCAGAAGCAGCTTCAAGCCCTGGATGAGATGGTGTCAACAGACATTGGTATTTTAAGGAATCGGATTGAGCAAGCATGTATTGAGTTTTCCCAAGCCAAGTAAGCTCTATAACAACTGGTAGGAGTGTAAGGCTATGTTCACACGATTCGTTTTTTTTTAAGCATTTTTTTCCACAGGTAAAACCTGCTTTTTTAACAGTAAGAAACTTTCTTAAAAAAATGCAGGTTTTGCTTAGTTTTTTGCTGCATGTCTTTGCAGCATTTTTGTCAGGGTACATTTCTCTTGTGCATGCCAATAACGTTTTATGCATAAAAAAATAAAAAAATTGATTCTACTTCATGTTTTAACACCAAAAACAATACCTGCGTTTTTTCTGTGTTTTTTGCACCAGCCATTGCTTTTAATTGGTAAAAAACTCTCAGATATGCTGCATTTTGAAAAAAAACAAGATTTTGCACAAAATACTGAGGACAGACACCAATCTGTGCATGAGATTTCTGAAATAGACTTTGCTGGTACTGTAAAACACAGCTGAAATTTTGCATTAAAAATGGAAAAACGCAGCTTGTGAACATAGCCTAACACTTTATTTCTCCTTCGCCTCATTGCGGGACACAGACCGTGGGTGTATGCTGCTGCCAATAGGAGGCTGACATGAAGTGATACAAAAAAAGTTAGCTCCTCCCCTGCAGCATATACTTTCCTTCTGGCTCTCAGCTAACCAGTTCTTGCTTAGTGTCTGTAGGAGGCACATGGGTCTGGTACAGACCCCATCATTTTTATTTTATTTTTTACTTTTCTGTAAATTTTTTTTTTTTAATTAACGGAGTGAAGGGGGCGACGGATCCTTTCAAGGTTCCGATCTCCCCCGAACCATCAACAGGCGAGAACGCGGAGTGTCGCCTCCCCGTACCCTCTCCTGCAACGTGGGAAGCCATGCCTGAGCTCAATTCAGGGGCGACAGTTCCTTCGGGTCCCGATCGCCCCACACCAGCAACGGGTCAACACATGGAGTGTCGCCTCTGTGTATCCTCTCCTGGAGCCAGGCCTAATGCCGGACAACTGGCCCTGTCCACCCGAGGGCTTGAACTCCGTGGATGTACAGAGGCCCTTCTCTTTGGCGTCCGAGCAGCTCCCACTGTCCCACCACTGTTAGAGGATGGCACAAGGAGGCGGACGGTTCCTCTCCACCTCCCTAACAAAGGGATGATCGATTGAGGGTTATTGCTTTATCCCTGCACCGTCCACGCTGCAATACCTGACCTGCAGCAGAACAGCACAGTCAACCGCGGCGGCTCCATGCCGGGATGCGCACCAATTGTGAGTGGATCCAGTCAGCGATGGGCCCCTGCAGTGAGATATTAACATGCTGACAGGCAGCCGCAGCTTCCCTGTGGCCCACCTCCCTAAGGTAACGCTCCGGCCGGCTGCAAAAATTTAGCCCCCGGCTTCGGCCGATGTGTAGGCCGCATCCCGGAAGCCGCGCCTACACTATGGCACGCTAAGGCGGCTCCGCCCATATTTTCTGTCTGGCACGGGAGCGTTCGCTTTTCTTGGCCCACTGCCCCTCCATTCTACTCCTGGTATTGCTCCCTCCGGCTGCAGAAATTTAGGCCCCGGCTTGGGCCAATTCATGGAAGTCACGTGCCTCCGCCCACATCGCGTCTGTGGCTCCGTCCCCGAAATGGCTCCTCTCTCCGAGACTTTTATCACCTCTGCATCTACCGATGACCATCTTGGTCCACCTGGCCGGCAGGGGTGATGGTTAAAGGGGCACAACGACTCTGCAGCTGGGTAAGGAAGTACTGCTCTCTTCCCTCCTGTACTTACATGAATGACCCGTATTATTCCCCGGTCTTAATGGAGGCACATGACCAGTATTCCCTGGTCTTAAAGGCACATGACCAGTATTCCCTGGTCTTAGAGGCACATGACCAGTATTCCCTGGTTTTAAAGGCACGTGATCAAGATTCCCTGGTCTAAAAGGCACATGAACAGCATTTCCTGGTCTTAAAAGCATTTGACTAGCATTCCCTTGTCTGAAAGGCACATGACCAGTCCGAAGCTGGTCACCCTGTTGTGAATTTGGATTCTGGGCTCCCCCGGTGGCTACTGGTGGAATTGAACTGGTGTTTTCATCTTCTCTGTTCACCTGTTCCCATCAAGATGTGGGAGTCGCTATATAACCTTGCTGCTCTGTTAGTTGCTTGCCGGTCAACAATGTTATCAGAAGCCTCTCTGTGCTTGTTCCTGCTCCTAGACAACTACTAGATAAGTTGGACTCTTGTCCATGTTTGTTTTTGCATTTTTGTTCCAGTTCACAGCTGTAGTTTCGTTACTGTGTCTGGAAAGCTCTTGTGAACAGGAATTGCCACTCTGGTGTTATGAGTTAATGCCAGAGTTTTAAAGTAATTCCTGGATGGTGTTTTGATAGGGTTTTCAGCTGACCATGAAAGTGTCCTTTCTGTCTTCTGCTATGTAGTAAGTGGACCTCAAATTTGCTAAACCTATTTTCATACTACGTTTGTTATTTCATCTTAATTCACCGCCAATACATGTGGGGGGCCTCTGTCTCCTTTCGGGGTATTTCTCTAGAGGTGAGCTAGGACTAATATTTTCCTCTGCTAGCATTATTTAGTCCTCCGGCTGGTGCTGGGCATCTAGAATCAACGTAGGCATGCTACCCGGCCACTGCTAGTTGTGCGTTAGGTTTAGTTCATGGTCAGCTCAGTTCCCATCTTCCAAGAGCTAGTTCCTATATATGCTGATGCTATGTTCTCTTGCCATTGAGAACATAACAGTTTGACCGGCCGTCAAAGTGTTAAATGTTTGGGCTGAAGCAGGAGAAAAAGAAGTGTTTAAGGGAATTTTTTTTTTTTTTTTTCCCCTCAGAGTTTTGCTGCCTAGCCCTTAATTGCTGTCTAGCTGCTTCTTACCTCCTCTTAACCCTTGAATGGCTCTGTGTCCACCTGTTTGTAATGGATCTTCAGAGTGTAACTGCAGGTTTGAATAATCTCGCCACGAAGGTACAAAATTTGCAAGACTTTGTTTGTCATGCACCTGTATCTGAGCCGAGAATTCCTTGGCCGGAATTTTTCTCGGGGAATAGATCTGGGTTTCAGAATTTTCGAAATAATTGCAAATTATTTTTGTCCCTGAAATTTCGCTCTGCCGGAGACCCTGCACAGCAGGTCAGGATTGTGATTTCCTTGCTCCGGGGCGACCCTCAAGACTGGGCTTTTTCATTGACACCAGGGGATCCTGCGTTGCTCAATGTGGATGCGTTTTTTCTGGCCTTGGGGTTGCTTTATGACGAACCTCATTTGGAGCTTCAGGCAGAAAAAACTTTGATGTCCCTATCTCAGGGGCAAGATGAAGCGGAAATTTACTGTCAAAGATTCCGTAAATGGTCTGTGCTTACTCAGTGGAATGAGTGCGCCCTGGCGGCGACTTTCAGAGAGGGTCTCTCTGATGCCATTAAGGATGTTATGGTGGGGTTCCCTGTGCCTGCGGGTCTGAATGAGTCCATGACAATGGCTATTCAGATCGATAGGCGTTTGCGGGAGCGCAAACCAGTGCACCATCTGGCGGTGTCCACTGAGAAGTCGCCAGAGAGTATGCAGTGTGATAGAATTCTGTCCCGAAGCGAGCGGCAGAATTTTAGACGGAAAAATGGGTTGTGTTTCTATTGTGGTGATTCTACTCATGTTATATCAGCATGCTCTAAGCGCACTAAAAAGCTTGATAAATCTGTTTCCATTTGCACCTTACCGTCTAAGTTTATTCTATCTGTGACCTTGATTTGCTCTTTGTCATCTATTACCACGGACGCCTATGTCGACTCTGGCGCCGCTTTGAGTCTTATGGATTGGTCCTTTGCCAAACGCTGTGGGTATGATTTAGAGCCTTTGGAGACTCTCATTCCTCTGAAGGGGATTGACTCCACCCCATTGGCTAATAATAAACCACAATACTGGACACAAGTAACTATGCGTATTAATCCGGATCACCAGGAGATTATTCGCTTTCTGGTGCTGTATAATCTACATGATGATTTGGTGCTAGGATTGCCTTGGCTGCAATCTCACAACCCAGTCCTCGACTGGAGAGCTATGTCTGTGTTGAGCTGGGGATGTAAGGGGGCTCATGGGGATGTACCTGTGGTTTCCATTTCATCATCTATTCCCTCTGAAATTCCTGAGTTCCTGTCTGACTATCGTGACGTCTTTGAAGAATCCAAGCTTGGTTCATTACCTCCGCACCGAGAGTGCGATTGTGCCATAGATTTAATCCCGGGTAGTAAATACCCAAAGGGTCGTTTATTTAATCTGTCTGTGCCTGAACATGCTGCTATGCGAGAATATATAAAGGAGTCCTTGGAAAAGGGACATATTCGTCCATCGTCATCTCCCTTAGGAGCCGGTTTTTTCTTTGTGTCAAAAAAAGACGGCTCTTTGAGACCATGTATCGATTATCGGCTTTTGAATAAAATCACTGTAAAATATCAATACCCATTGCCGTTGCTGACTGATTTGTTGGCTCGCATAAAGGGGGTCAAGTGGTTCTCTAAGCTTGACCTTCGTGGGGCGTATAATTTGGTGCGAATCAGGCAGGGGGATGAGTGGAAAACCGCATTTAATACGCCCGAGGGCCACTTTGAGTATTTAGTGATGCCTTTTGGTCTTTCAAATGCTCCGTCAGTTTTCCAGTCCTTTATGCATGATATTTTTCGCGATTATTTGGATAAATTTATGATTGTGTATCTGGATGATATTCTGATTTTTTCGGATGACTGGGACTCTCATGTCCAGCAAGTCAGGAGGGTTTTCCAGGTTTTGCGGTCTAATTCTTTGTGTGTGAAGGGTTCTAAGTGTGTTTTTGGGGTACAGAGGATTTCCTTTTTGGGATATATTTTTTCTCCCTCTTCCATTGAAATGGATCCTGTCAAGGTTCAAGCTATTTGTGATTGGACGCAGCCCTCTTCTCTTAAGAGTCTTCAGAAATTTTTGGGCTTTGCTAACTTTTATCGTCGATTTATTGCTGGTTTTTCGGATATTGCTAAGCCATTGACCGATTTGACTAAGAAGGGTGCTGATGTTGCTGATTGGTCCCCTGACGCTGTGGAGGCCTTTCGGGAGCTTAAGCGCCGTTTTTCCTCTGCCCCTGTGTTGCGTCAGCCTGATGTTGCTCTACCTTTTCAGGTTGAGGTCGACGCTTCTGAGATCGGAGCTGGGGCAGTGTTGTCGCAGAAAAGTTCTGACTGCTCCGTGATGAGGCCTTGTGCCTTCTTTTCCCGTAAATTTTCGCCCGCTGAGCGGAATTATGATGTTGGGAATCGGGAGCTTTTGGCCATGAAGTGGGCTTTTGAGGAGTGGCGCCATTGGCTTGAGGGGGCCAGACATCAGGTGGTGGTATTGACTGACCACAAAAACTTGATTTATCTTGAGACCGCCAGGCGCCTGAATCCTAGACAGGCGCGCTGGTCATTATTTTTCTCTCGGTTTAATTTTGTGGTGTCATACCTACCGGGTTCTAAGAATGTTAAGGCGGATGCCCTTTCTAGGAGTTTTGAGCCTGACTCGCCTGGTAACTCTGAGCCCACAGGTATCCTTAAGGATGGAGTGGTATTGTCAGCCGTTTCTCCAGACCTGCGGCGGGCCTTGCAGGAGTTTCAGGCGGATAGACCGGATCGTTGCCCACCTGATAAACTGTTTGTTCCTGATGATTGGACCAGTAGAGTCATCTCTGAGGTTCATTCTTCTGCGTTGGCAGGTCATCCTGGCATTTTTGGTACCAGGGATTTGGTGGCAAGGTCCTTCTGGTGGCCTTCCCTGTCACGAGATGTGCGAGGCTTTGTGCAGTCTTGTGACGTTTGTGCTCGGGCCAAGCCTTGTTGCTCTCGGGCTAGTGGATTATTGTTGCCCTTGCCCATTCCTAAGAGGCCTTGGACGCACATCTCGATGGATTTTATTTCAGATCTGCCTGTTTCTCAGAAGATGTCTGTCATCTGGGTGGTGTGTGACCGTTTCTCTAAGATGGTCCATTTGGTTCCTCTGCCCAAGTTGCCTTCTTCTTCCGAGTTGGTTCCTCTGTTTTTTCAAAATGTTGTTCGTTTGCATGGTATTCCTGAGAATATCATTTCTGACAGAGGGACCCAATTCGTGTCTAGATTTTGGCGGGCATTCTGTGCTAGGATGGGCATAGATTTATCTTTTTCGTCCGCTTTCCATCCTCAGACGAATGGCCAGACCGAGCGGACTAATCAGACCCTGGAGACATATCTGAGGTGTTTTGTGTCTGCTGACCAGGATGATTGGGTTGCTTTTTTGCCATTGGCAGAGTTCGCTCTCAATAATCGGGCCAGCTCTGCCACTTTGGTGTCCCCGTTTTTCTGTAATTCGGGGTTTCATCCTCGATTTTCCTCTGGTCAGGTGGAATCTTCGGATTGTCCTGGAGTGGATGCTGTGGTGGAGAGATTGCATCAGATCTGGGGGCAGGTGGTGGACAATTTGAGGTTGTCCCAGGAGAAGACTCAGCTTTTTGCCAACCGCCACCGTCGTGTTGGTCCTCGGCTTTGTGTTGGGGATTTGGTGTGGTTGTCTTCTCGTTTTGTCCCTATGAGGGTCTCTTCTCCTAAGTTTAAGCCTCGGTTCATCGGCCCGTATAAGATATTGGAGATTCTTAACCCTGTTTCCTTCCGTTTGGACCTCCCTGCATCCTTCTCTATTCATAACGTTTTTCATCGGTCATTATTGCGCAGGTATGAGGTACCGGTTGTGCCTTCCGTTGAGCCTCCTGCTCCGGTGTTGGTTGAGGGTGAGTTGGAGTACGTTGTGGAGAAAATCTTAGACTCTCGTGTTTCCAGACGGAGACTCCAGTATCTGGTCAAGTGGAAGGGATACGGCCAGGAGGATAATTCTTGGGTGAATGCATCTGATGTTCATGCCTCTGATCTGGTTCGTGCCTTTCATAGGGCCCATCCTGATCGCCCTGGTGGTTCTGGTGAGGGTTCGGTGCCCCCTCCTTGAGGGGGGGGTACTGTTGTGAATTTGGATTCTGGGCTCCCCCGGTGGCTACTGGTGGAATTGAACTGGTGTTTTCATCTTCTCTGTTCACCTGTTCCCATCAAGATGTGGGAGTCGCTATATAACCTTGCTGCTCTGTTAGTTGCTTGCCGGTCAACAATGTTATCAGAAGCCTCTCTGTGCTTGTTCCTGCTCCTAGACAACTACTAGATAAGTTGGACTCTTGTCCATGTTTGTTTTTGCATTTTTGTTCCAGTTCACAGCTGTAGTTTCGTTACTGTGTCTGGAAAGCTCTTGTGAACAGGAATTGCCACTCTGGTGTTATGAGTTAATGCCAGAGTTTTAAAGTAATTCCTGGATGGTGTTTTGATAGGGTTTTCAGCTGACCATGAAAGTGTCCTTTCTGTCTTCTGCTATGTAGTAAGTGGACCTCAAATTTGCTAAACCTATTTTCATACTACGTTTGTTATTTCATCTTAATTCACCGCCAATACATGTGGGGGGCCTCTGTCTCCTTTCGGGGTATTTCTCTAGAGGTGAGCTAGGACTAATATTTTCCTCTGCTAGCATTATTTAGTCCTCCGGCTGGTGCTGGGCATCTAGAATCAACGTAGGCATGCTACCCGGCCACTGCTAGTTGTGCGTTAGGTTTAGTTCATGGTCAGCTCAGTTCCCATCTTCCAAGAGCTAGTTCCTATATATGCTGATGCTATGTTCTCTTGCCATTGAGAACATGACATCACCCTAAATGAACTCAGGAACCGTCTGCCGCCAATCCCAGCTTATACCAGAGTACCATAGTTCCCCTGACTGGGCTTCATCACTGCCACATCCCATTCTCTGATCAAGAGATTGAAGCCTTCCGTGAACACTCTGTGGCTCGGAGTGCTCGCAGGACCGATTATATATGGTTCCTCTCCTACATGGGAGCCGTCGGCTAGCAGGGGCCGCAAATATTCTAGAAACGTACAGGCGTCTAGAAAGCGGAACTTTCATTTCCTGATCTCCCTCACCAATGATTTCCTGAGAACAAGACTCTGATATGGATCGGATACTGCCTTGGATATGGATTCGCCTATTTATATCATCAACCAATCTCTGTTGATTGATGAGAGCTACGGTTCTACTCTAGATCACGCAGTGTCACTCATAAGAAGACTAAACTCCCTTGCAGAGCATTTGCCATTCACCCAGACAGGGAGCGTCTGGATAAGTGATCCACTGGACAGAAGCCTCTGCAAGCGCGGTTTCCTTTTTCATCCAATATGCAAACACGTGGGGTGTGCCCTCCACGTATACCCCCCTACGACGTGGAATGCCATGCCTGGTCTGATTCTTAAGGGCGATGGGTCCTTTTAAAGTTCACCGATCTCCCCACACCATCAATAGACGCATCAATAGACTAGCACATTGAGTGTTGCCTCCATGTATACTCTTCTGAAGCCAGGCCTAACACCGGAACCAGCCCTGTCCTCCCGGTGACCTGAACTCTGTGGATGTACAGTGGCACCCTTTTTTTGGCATCCAAACACCCCGCTCTGCATCTCCACTATTTAGCAGATGATGCAAGAAGGCAGAAGATCCCTCTCCACTTCAGAGGGTGGTGGATCGAGGGTTCATCATTTTAAGTCTGCACTGTCAAAAGAGAGCGGAGGTAGCAAGAAACAGCTTTTCCTGACCTTCTGGATACAGCCGCGCATTCTGCCACCTGGGAGATTAACCGGGTAGAGCCTCCTGTGGTTTGTCTACCAGTATCCCTGCCCGATGGGTTATCAATTAAAATTACAACGGACTGTCAGATAGCAAATCTGGTTTGATCTGTCTTGCAGCCTCGGGTTGAGTGCTCTACCCTTCCTTAGCCACCGCATGGGTTGCTTGAGCAGTGGTCTTCTGGTCGGAGACCTTAACTACTTTGATTCACATCAGTAACCTTTTCCTGAAGACAGTACAGCTGGTCAATCAAAATTTCTTGAGCGGGAGACTAGCTGGTTCACGCCTCTCGGATGCAGCTATTTGCACGGCGCTGTCAGCAGCAAATGCCATTACACCCAGAAGGGCATTATAGCTCAGAGTATGGAAGCGTACTCTGCGATCAAAAAGATTCTGACATCACTCCCTAGGATCGCATGTTTCCTATAGACCCAACCAGCAGTGGAAGAATTGTCCAGGACGGTCTAGATCTAAGGGATCTTGGTTCCAAAATGGGGGACCGAAAAATAAGACTGATCCTGGACCTCAAACTTTTACCAAGCTGTACATGGTCCTCCTTCTTCGGATGGAGTTCCTCCGGTCAGACATTACTTAAACGGAAAAAGGGTGGATTTTCTGGCATCTACCAACATTCGGGATGCTTAGGCCTCTTTCACACTTCAGTCTTTTGGCGTCAGTCTGAAACCGCCATTTTCCTCAAATAGCGGATCCGCCATTTTTTTTTGCGGATCCGCTATTTTCCCATAGACATACATTAGCGACGGATTGTGGCGGATGGTCATCCGTTCCATCTGCCATGCGACGGATCTGTCGAGATTTGGCGGACGTCATCTAGACCTAGACGGACATTATAACGTTTTTTGTCTGCGCCAAAATGGCAGTTCGTGACTGATCCGTCGCGTCCGCCATTCCATAGAATGGGTGCCTATGGGTGACGGATCCGTCGCGACCGTCATTTTGGCAGATCCATCGCCCCAATCCGCTTTTTCAATTGCGCATGCTCCAAAAAGTAGATACTTTTCCCAGACAACCCCCAAGTAACGGATCCGTCAAAAAAACGGATCCGTTAGAACCATTTTTTCAACAATTGTGACGGATCCGTCGATCCGTCACTATGTCGGAGCAGACTGACGCCAAACAACTGAAGTTCAAAAATTCCTTCACTTTTCCATTCGCAAACAACATTTTCAAGTCACAACCTTGTCCTTCGGCCTTCCTACCACACCCTGAGTGTTCGCAAGGGTCATGGATGGCGGCTGTCATGTTCCTCTTGTACCCTAGAGCGTGGTCGTCCTGCCCTATCCGATCGACTTTCTAGCCGCTCTTCCAGGACTACGCTAAGTCGTCTATATCAATTGCTATACCCTCTCTCTCTCCTGGGCTGGCAGCTTCATCTAGACAGGTTTTTCCTCTTTTCCAGCCCAGCAGATATCCTTTTTGAGGATGATCCTGGACACTTCCAGAGGGTTGGTATTTCTCCCTTGAGACAAGGCCGTAGCCCTTCAACTCAGAACTCACTTACTTGATCACTCATTCCATTCGATTTGCTGGGAGGGTCATGAGGGAAAAAGGGGACAGCAATGGAAGCTGTTTCCTTCGCTCCGTTCATTTTCTGTAGGTCAAACAGGCTTTCAGAGAATAGTCTCTGAGCTTCGTCCTCATCCAGGGGAGTTCCTTCTGGTTCAATGATTATTAGTGACTACTGATGCCAGCCTTCTTCTCCCGATCTTTGTTCTGGGGATCTGAACAATACGGCAAGTCCTACAGCAGGTCCTCTGCCTTTTGGCTCGTCTCCCCATCCGAATTCAATTGGATAATGCCACGGCTGTGCCATACGTCAATCATCTAGCAGGTACCCTATGTCAGGCAGCATGGACGAGGTACCTCACATTCTCTGAGGGGCCGAGATCTATCATTCGGTGATCTCGGCAGTACACATCCCAGGAGTAGATCTCTGGGTGGTAGACTTCGTCAGCCATCAGGGTCCCGCCTCTCCCGGAAGTCTTCCATCAGATCTGTCTTCACTGGGGCACTCCAGATGTAGATCAGATGGCGTCCAGGCTGAACGCCAATGTGCTCGTGTTCATGGTTCGGCCTCAAGATCCAAAAGCCATTGCAGTGAATGCTCTGGTTCTTCCGTGGTACCAGTTTCCATAACCCCCCTTCCCCTACTTCCGAGAGTCGTTTGGAAGCAAGAAGGCCCCCAGTGGTCCTGGGAGATCCGCACGGACCACGTTAGGTTTTTTGTTTGCGGAGCTAGTACTTTTTCCGACTTATTGCAGCGAAACTGCAAGTAGGGACTTTCTCGCAGGGAGTTTTCACATGTGGTCCTTCCCTTTCACATACCACTAGATCTTTGGGACCTTAAAGGGAATCTGTCACCCCTCCCCCCAGGCGTTTTTAACTGAAGGAGCCACCTTGTGCTGCACTAATGCTGCATTCTGTCAAGGTGGCTCTTTTAGTTGGTGTCCCTGCCAACGCTGAAATAATCGTTTTTATAATTTGTCCCTCATACCTCTATTTTGTCAGGGGGGCATGTCTTCCCCCCGACACAAACTCCTCCCAGCCATCACTCAGGGCCTTCAGGCACCGCCTCCATTTCCTTCATGAACGTCCCCGGCACCTGCGCTGTAAGTTCGAAGGGCAGCGCAAACTGCGCATGCCTGAAAAAAAAAAAAAAAAAAAGATCCTGGGAGTCATACAGTAGACTCCCTTTTTTTGATCCGGACAGACTTTACTATCAGGGAAGGTCGCCCCTTTTTTATCTGCGATCTCGTCATCCTGACAAGTCTTCGGAGCTAGACGCTCTGTTCTTTCAGACTTTTTTCCTTATTACCATCAAGGCAAGGTTGTCCTCAGGCCATCCCCGTCCCTTGTTACCATGGTGGTATTGTATTCCCAATGTTACGAGGGCATCGTTCTTCCCTCATCTCTTTCGGCACCAGTCCATAAAATGGGAGGGATGGGTTCTCCATATTCTGGAAGTAGTGAGTGTTCTGAGTAGGTACGTATCATGCACGGCGTCCATCCGAAGGTTGGACACCTTATTTGGGCTTCCTGACGGTCAGAGGAAGGCTTCCTGATGGTTACAGGAAGGGTTTAGCCATTTCATTGGCCATGTTAGCCTGGTGGATTCATTACACCATCCAAGAGTCCTTCCGGGTTAGACGTCAGCCTAACTCCACTCCACTCTGTCGATTGAGGTTTCTTGGGCTCTTGGCACCAGGCGTCTGTAAAGCACGCCTGCAAGCTTGCGGGTTCGTACAGTCCGTATGCAGTGTTGAAGCTCTATAATTCCCAGACTTCCGCAGATGTGCGTCTGGGCAGGCCGTCTCTGCAGGCCACGCTGGCGCTCTTGTAAGTAGCGGTTACACAGGGTCTGATCTGATGTTGTACCCACTCAGGGACTGCTTTGGGATGTCCCCCGGTCTGTGTCCCCCAATGAGGCGAAGGAGAAATAGGGATTTTTGTGTACTCACCGTAAAATCCTTTTCTCCGAGACATTCATTGGGGGACACAGCTCCCACCCTGTTATTAGCTTCTGCTTGTTTTATAGTTTGACATGCTATACTCTCATATATAATGCTATACTTTATGTTGTTATTGATCTCCTACTGCTTTTGCACTGAACTGGTTAGCTGAGAGCCAGCAGGAAGGTATATGCTGCAGGGGAGGAGCTAACTTTTGTATCACTTAGAGTCAGCCTCCTATTGGCAGCAGCATACACCCACGGTCTGTGTCCCCCAATGAATGGCTTGAAGAAAAGGATTTTACGGTGAGTGCACAAAAATTCCTGTTTTTGCTGAAAACATACAGAATACATGTGTTAACAGTGGTATAATACTGTCATAGTAATTTTTCATTTTTAATGTTTACATTTTACACAAATTATAATTAGCAAGCTTAGAGTGCTTTTGTGTTGAACTCTAAAGTGCATCATTATCCTATTTTTAAGGTGGGAGGGGGTGATTAAGTGACCTTATTCTGCAGCACTTCCATATCACAGTACAGTGGTTTTGCACAGGTTCCTTGCCACAATGCAGAAGGTAAGTAGCTGTGTGATGACAGCTTAGCTCTCACTTTGACAGCAGTTTATCCCTTTGATCGCATCAGTTAAGACTGGGTTTATTTGGCGACTTTGGACACACCACAAGTTGTGTTGCTAAAGATCGCGGTTTGCTTTGGCTACATTGCAGCATAGTGCAAGTGAATGGGATCACTTTGCAACATGCAAGGTAGCTTAATAACTACTTTGGAACCACTTGGATTTTTATGACTTGTTATTGCTGTCATGGTGGCTTGTAGGTTGCAGTGCTGACCCTATCCTTTACTCTTCAGCTGTGACGTAGTAGTAGTAGCATATAACAATCATTTGCCTCCTGACCTGTGCCATAGACAAAGTTGTTGTGTAGCCCTAATTTATAAGTTACTAGGACTTGATCAAGGAGATCTTTCTCCTAATATCCTCTGGATCTTCCCAGTAACTCACTTTAAAGTTGATGATCTCATCAACAATTAAGCTGCATTTACAATGCAAAATAATTGTGAATGAAGGTTGTTAAAACCGCTCATTTTCCTATCGCCACGACAGCACCCCTCGAGAGAGGGGATCTTTCCACCTTCAGGACAGGAACCTACAGGTTAAAAAGGCGGCAGTCCCCCTCACCTCTTCAGTTGGGTTCCTGTCCTGAAGTGGGAACCTGCGGGAAGCAAGCTTACCTGGGTCCAAGCAGCCTCTGCGCTGTATCTGAGAGAACGGCAGAGCCTGGGACGCCAGATGCAACGTCGGGGGTGCTCTGCACTCAGACACCACCTCATCTGGCAGATGGATATCGCGATCCCAGGGCCCGGGGGAGGCCGCCCTGGGTTGCGAGGGCGCAGCGCAGGTGGAGTGAAGCTCCCTGCTTTCATCCAGAAAGCTGACCGGTGGCAAATTCCGACGGTGGCAGTAAAGCGCCTGTGACCCAGCCTTCTCTGACCCCTACGTTGTGCACCAGATTCCCTCCTCCAGAACCGATACTCCACTGAGATACAGCTTTGGGTGGTGAGTGGGGTATGATCACCTGGTAAGCTGATTTCCCCCTTCTATGCTCTAATCCCAGGTTAAGAGATTGCAAAAACTAAGCACAAGCAATGTGCTTTGTGCACAGTACCCCTGCCTGACAGCTATGCTTAAAATGCTTTGTCAGGCATATGCCAGACCCAGGAGCAGGAGGCTCCTGCATCGGATCTAAGGGCTGTCATTAGGGAAGAAATTAGGAGCTCCCTTAAGGGAAAGGCCCATAAACGAGCTAGCATTAGAGTGAGCTCAGAATCTAGTCCGTCAATGGGGGGGCAGCAATTTGAATCATCAGAGTCCCCTTCATCTTCGGACGGGGAGGGGGATTCCTTGCTTCCCCGTTGAAAATATGGACTCATTGGTGAGGTCGGTGCGAGCCACTATGGGGGTCAAGGACAGTAGAGAGCCCAAATCGGCTCAGGATCTTATGTTTGCAGGCTTGTGTCAGAGGACTCACAAGTCCTTCCTGGTAATTGACACAGTTAAAAGCCTCATTAAAACGGAATGGGACAAGCAGGATAAGGGATTCATTCCATCCACCGCAAAACGGAGATACCCATTAGATGATGATGTACTGGTGAAATGGGTTAAGATTCCTAAAGTGGATGCGGCCGTGGCCTCCTAGTCAAAGAGATCTGCACTACCGCTGGAAGACGGGGGTCTTCTGACGGATCCGTCTGACAGAAAAACAGACTGAAGCTGGTGTGGGAGTCGTCAGCTGGGCTTTTAAGCCAGCAATTGCAAGTACCTGCACCACCAGATTCATGATGGTCTTGCTGGGCCAGCTGGAGGATCAGTTACGTTCTAAGGTCCCTAGAGACAAGTTGCTTGACTCCCTCTCACAAATCCGCACAGGGGCTGCTTACCTTGCGGATGCTACAGTGGATTCTTTACGGTTGGCTGCTAGATCTGCTGGCATGTCGAACGCTGCCTGCCGAGTGATCTGGCTAAAGAGCTGGAAGGGGGACACACATGCTACAGCAAAATTATGGGCCATACCATGCCTGGAAACACCTTTTAAGAAGAGGTCGTACTTCCGAAGCAAATATGCAGACAGAGACTGAGAACCGGCAGAACCAAAGAAGAGAGGTGCTTACTTCGGTGGGGCCTCATCGTCCAAGCGTAGGCGCACCTATCGCTAGCTTTAATATCCCGGTGGGCGGTAGATTTAAAATATTTTTACAATCAATGGGTCCATATAACATCCAGCGCCTGGATCCTTGGTATTATATAATCCGGCCTAAAATTGGAGTTTCGGAGTATTTCTCCGGACTCCTTCCTGTTAACTTTCAAAAATTCCCCTGACCCTCCAACGGGCCCTGGAAATGTAAGTTTTACAGTTAAGGGATAAGAGAGTCCTGGTGGAAGTCTCTAGGGGCCAGGAAGGGAAACGGTTTTGTTCTCCCATATTACTAATTTCCAAACCTGATGATTCTTTTAGAAGCATTGTAAATTTTAGAAAGCTAAATAGATTCCTGCAGGGTCATACTTTTTAAGATGGAATCCATCAAGTCTGCAAATAAACTTCTGTTTCCCAGGTGTTTCATGACAGTACTGGCTTGAAAGGATGCTTATTACCATCTGCCTATTTACCATGATCACCAGCAATATCTCAGAGTGGCGGTACAGCTAGGCGGCCAGGTTAGCCATTTTCAATTCGCTGCTATGCTGTTCGGTTTGTCCAAGGCGCCGCATGTATTTACTAAAGTAATTGCGGAAGTTATGGCCTATTTAACAGAACAGGATACCCTGGTCATACCATACCTGGACAATTTCCTAATAGTGGGGAGGTCGGATGTCCAGAGTAGTACCCGGCTAAACCATATAATATCATCCCTGCAGGGTCTCGGGTGGCTAGTCAATCTGGAAAAGTCACGCCTAGTTCCCTCAACCTGTCAGAAATTCCTGGGCATTCTTCTGGACTCAGTAAACCAACATTGTTTTCCAGTTCACCACCTGACAGCACCAATGGAGGACGTCCTTCTTGCCCTCAATGGGACAGGAACAACAAACTGTTAAAAGGACCTTCCCCACTCCACCCACCAGTGTTTTTCCTGTCCCAATGTGGATAGAAACGGCAAGCTTTTCCTCCGACGGTGCTGTGCAGATGGTGGGGATCGGGGGGCCAAGCCTTTTCCCTTCCCTGCCGCAAGATATCTGCGGCTGATACCTGCTATGGGGGGTCCCTCAGCCTCCCCAGTGTAGCGCTGCTCCTGGGGTCTGGTCCGTTTCCTCTGCACAGGGGGCTCTCGGTCCAGGCGCCTGTTTGCTGGGTGGTGATGCGGCGGTCGCTTGCAGCGGCAACCGATTTCCATCGTGCGGCCGCAGCTTGCTCCTGCGGCCGCATCCAGGCGGCCACTTCCGGGTTCGACGGCCGCGTCACTTCCAGCCGCGGCAAGCGCCGGAGCACGAGGACGCCGGCAGCAGCGCCGGCCTCGATGAGGCTTTGCAGCATGTCAGCCGCAGCGGCAGTAAGGAGGGCAGGATCAACCAGGTAAAATCCTATATAAATGTCATAAGGGGGTCTTTATGCCGCCAGCCATCCTGACAGGGAGCACTCGGCTATACGGTGTAATCTTCACTATGGAAGAGACAGCCACACCTGAGGGGGCTGACAAGCTTCAGGGGCACGTGAGTGGGCTATACTAAGCCATACCACAATGCTCACCCCTCCCCCTACTTCCCTATCTACGGGGTATCTCTATGTATTCTAGGCAGAGCCTCCCATCCCCGCACCTGAAAGGAGAAAATCCGGGAAGAGTAAATGCCCGATATGTGCTGCTAAATTCCTGGAAAATTGGCGGAAACCATTATGCAAGTCGTGCACATCTAAGATTGTGGGTGATGAACAGACTGCGTTATTAACCAGTATGAGGTCAATGATTCGGCAGGAGGTTCAGGCATCCATCTCAAGCTTGAACCTTCCCAAGACAAGTCAGTCGGAACCACAAACATCAGATGGACTACAGCTTCACACTTTCCATTCTACAGGACGTGGGGTGGATTGTGAATTGGAAAAAATCATGCCTGGTCCCAAATTCCAGAATGAAATTTTTGGGGGTCATATTAGACTCCAACTCCCGAACATCTTTCTTACCGGAAGACAGACAGGAGGCCTTGATCAGGCACATACACCAATTCAGAAGAAGTACCCTCTCCATAAGAGAGGCAATGAGGATTCTGGGCTTTATGACGGCATGCATACCCTGTGTGAAATGGAGCCAATTCCACTTGCGGGGATTGCAGAGAGAGGTTTTGAAATCTTGGAACAGGAAACAAAGCTCCTTGGACAGGAAGATGATTGTTTCTCCGTCAGTAAAGAAATCCCTAACCTGGTGGACCACACCAAACAACCTAAAAGAGGGAGCTCCATGGATCCTCGATCCCTGTGTTACGGTTACCACAGACGCCAGTCAATTCAGATGGGGCGGACATATAGAAAAAACATATTACCAGGGAGAATGGAGTCCTCAGATTGCTGCAAGGTCATCAAACTTCAGGGAGCTGTATGCGATCTGGAAGGTGTTATACCAGGCCCAGTCACAGGTCAGAGGCAGACACGTAAGGATACTGTCCTATAATGTCACAGCATTGGCATTTCTAAGACCCTAAGGAGGTCCGAAACATCCACCGCTGCAACACCTAGCAGACCAGATTTTCAGATGGGCAGAGAAATCTGTCAAATCCATCTTGGCAGTCCACCTGGAAGGCGCCAAGAATCAAGTAGCAGACTTCTTGAGCAGAATGCCTGTACATCCCGGAGAATGGGAACTGAACCCAGAGATATTCAGCAGTCTGTGCCAGAAGTGGGGAACACCTCAGGTAGATCGATTTGCCACCAGGTCAAATACGAAGACAAGAGCATTTTTCTCTCTCAATCCTCTAGATGGAGCCATAGGAGTAGACGCCTTATCTCAGTATTGGGGAGAAGGCCTCCTGTACGCATTTCCGCCTCTTCCTCTGATACCGAAGACACTCAGGAAGATACGAGACGAGAGAGCAACCGTAATCCTGGTGGTTCCTTTTTGGCCAAAAAGCTGGTTCTCTCTACTATCCAGAATGTCAACAGAGAGACCAATCTTACTACCGAACAGGCAAGATCTTCTACTACAGGGGCCAGTGTTCCACAAAGATCCAGACTCTCTACACCTATCTGCTTGGATCCTTAACGGCGAACCCTGAGATCTAGAGGCCTGTCAGAGGAGGTCATTACCACACTCCAGGCAAGCAGAAAGCCTTCAGCAATTTATAATAAAATCTGGAAACGCTATTGTTCTGGGAGAGGTTCCTGCGGATACTTCAAAGCCCGATATCCCCAGAATCCTCGATTTCCTGCAACTCGGTTTTGAGAAAGGCCTCCGACCTAGTACTTTAAAAGTACAGATTGCAGCACTTAGTGTCTTTTTTGATATGTCACTAGCCTCTCACCCTTGGATGGCAAGATTTTCCAGGGTCACACAAAGAATGAGACCACTTGTAAGAAAATCAACTCCTCCTTGGGACTTAGGGTATGTGCACACGATGCAAATTTAGTGCAGAATTTTCTGCACAAAATCTGCATCTTCTGGCAGAAAAGGCAGCTGACAATTCCTGCATTTTTTTATGCGTTTTTTGTGCATTTTTTGTGCGTTTTTTATGCTGGTTTGTCAGCTTTTTTTTAAAGCTAAATAAAGAGATAAAGTTTAGAAAAAAAAAAAAAAAACGTGATAAGGGGTTAACGTCACCTTGACATTGTATGGCTACGTTCACATTTGCGTTGCGTCGGGCGCAGGTTCGGCGACGCATAGCGACGCATGCGTCATGCGCCCCTATATTTAACATGGGGGCGCATGGACATGCGTTGTCTTGCGTTTTGTGAAGCATGCGTCATTTTTGGCGCAAGTGTCAGGGCGCAGAGGACGCTACATGTTGCATTTTAGGCTACGTTCACATTTGCGTTGTTGGGCGCAGCGACGCAACCAACAACGCATGTACACAACGCAGCGTTTTGCAACGCATGCGTTGTCATAAGATCCTACAGATCGGGACTTTCGGCGCAGGGAAAACGCTACAAGTAGCGTCCCCTGCGCCCTGTCTTGTGCGTCTATATGATGCATGCGTCATAAAACGCAGTACAACGCATACCGGCGCATGTCCATGCGCCCCCCCATGTTAAAGATAGGGGCGCATGACGTATGCGTCGCCGATGCTGCGCCCAACAACGCAAATGTGAACGTAGCCTAAGGTGACGTTAACCCCAGTTAATAATGGAGAGTCGTTTATAAAGACGCCTATCCATTATTAACACTTCAAAAAAAATTAGCGTAGGCTCCCGCCCAATTTTCATGTCCAGAAAGGGAAAGCCAGCGACTACAGGCTGCTAATTTGTAGCCAGGGAAGGGGTTAATCTTCCCAGGCTATGAATATCAGCCCACAGCTGTCTGCGTGGTCTTACTGGCTATTTAAAATAGGAGGACCCCAGAAAAAAATGACATGGGGTCCCCCTATATTTTATAGCCAGAAAAGGCTACGCAGACAGCTGCGGGCTGATATTCATAGCCTAGAGAGGGGCCATGGATATTGCCCCCCCCCCCGGCTACAAACACCAGCCTGCAGCCGCCCCAGAAATGGCGCATCTCTAAGATGCGCCAAATTTGGCGCTTAGCCTCTCTCTTCCCACTCCCTTGCAGCGGTGGGATATGGGGTAATAAGGGGTTAACCCCAGTTAATAATGGAGAGGCGTCTATAAGATGCCTATCCATTATTAAACCCAAATTACTGAACACAAAAAAAAGATACAGGAAAAAAGTATTTTAATATTCTAAATTTAACCATACTTACAAATCCCTTGATGATCTGTAGTCTTTTCCGACGTAGTCCATTAATATCGAGTGTCCCACGACGATCTGCCATGGAGAACAGCCACACCAGGAGATGTGACTGCTCTCCATGGCTGCCAAAACACACTGACAGGAGCTAAAGCCCCTGCAGTGTGCCTGCGCATGCGCGCGAGTTTACCGGAGTTCAATGAACTCCGGGACTCTCACTTTACGGCACTGCTGCGTGAGAAATTTCACGGCAGTTCGATTGCCGTAAAGAGAGCTCCCGGAGTTCATTTAACTCCAGGAAACGAACGGGCAGCTCCAATACACTGCAGGAGCGATTAACTCCTGCAGTGTATCACCGGAGGACGTCGTGGGACAAGCGATATTATGGATTGCGACGGAAAAGATTTTTTCTTTTTTTGGGACAAGGATGATCGTGGATGGTGGGTGGCCTTCGGGGACGTATGTGGTGAGTATGTACTACATGTTATATGTTGTATGTAATGTATGTTTTATGTGTGTTAGTGTTTTTAACCCATTGTAGTCAGTCGCCTGACGATGGGACAACTCTTCCATCATCACATTTCGATGGGAGAAGTAGTCCAACCCGACGAATGACTACAATGAGTCACTACTGACACACAGACACACACAGACACACACACACAGACACTATACATACCATACGCCTCACATCGATCCCCATCCGACAGTACGACTCCGCCCACACACTTCCTCCACATCACTGACGTCACTTCCGTCTGCTGCGGTTTTGACACCCAAATCCGCATAAAAACTGCAGATGGTATTTACATCTGCAGTTTTTATGCGGATTTGACCCACAAAATGGAAGTCTATGGGTGCAGAAATGCTGCAGTTCTGCACAAAAGAAGTGACATGCACTTCTTTGAAATCTGCAGCGTTTCTGCACGGATTTTTCTGCACCATGTGCACAGCTTTTTTTTTTTCACATTGATTTACATTGTTATGTAAATCACAGTGCAGTTCTGCAGCGTTTCTGCTGCAGAAAAAAACGCTGCAGAACTGCACTAAATCTGCATCGTGTGCACATACCCTTAAACTTGGTCCTTAATGCCCTGTGTAAAACCCCATACTTATTATCAGAAGATATGAGCATAGCCAATCTCTCCTTTAAAACAGCCTTCCTGATTGCCATCACGTCAGCTAAAAGATTGGGGGAGATGCAGGCTCTATCCATTCAGGATCCATATCTTCAGATCTTTGACGACAGAATAGTCTTAAGACTTAACACAGCCTTCCTCCCAAAGGTAGTATCCTCAATGAATATAAATCAGGAGATAATCCTTCCGTCATTCTGCCAACACCCTAGAAACACTAAGGAAGGGGTCTACCATAACCTTGACGTTAGGGAGACTGTTCTAAAATACCTGGGGGCGACGGAAGGTTGGAGACGGGATACTAACTTGTTCATTCAGTACGGGGGTCCAAATAGGGGTTGTAAGGCAGCAAAATCTACCATTGCTAGGTGGATCAAAACCATGATAAACCTAGCGTATACAGACCAAGGGAAAGATCCCCGGATATTCTTTGAGCCCATTCAACTCGAGCTATCTCTACATCATGGGCAGAGAAGGGGGGAGCCTCAGCAGAGCAGATTTGTAGGGTGGCAACTTGGACCTGTCTTTCTACCTTTGCCAGACACTATAAATTAGATGTCTCAACAGATCAGTTAGCCTTTGGTAGAAAAGTATTACATGTAGTAGTCCCACCCTAGTTTACCTTCCTTTGGTATTCCTCCAATGGTGCTGTCAGGTGGTGAACTGGAAAATGGTAATTAGACCTACCGGTAATTGTATTTCCAGGAATCCATGCTCACATCACTACTAGTTCCCTCCCACTGCAAGTTTATACTATTGACTAATGTGATGTAACATTGGTGTATGACTGTTAATAAACTCTCTTTTTTGCATCCATCCAGATATGGTACTTAGAAAATCACTAGTGGGTGGAGTGAGGAGGGTCCTTTTAACCACTTGTTGTTCCTTTCCCACTGAGGGTAAGAAGGACGTCCTCCAATGGTGCTGTCAGGATGGATTCCTGGAAATACAATTACCGGTAGGTCTAATTACCATTTTCTACCCGAGGACAAAAAGTTGTCCATCATCCGCAAGGTCAGAGGAGTAAGAGACATTCCGGATCTCATCTAACTCTCTCTTCGACAGCCTACAAATCTAGCTTCCGTCCCCACCATTGCACTGAGACTGCCCTGACCAAACTTACGAACAAAGCTAACAGACAATTCTCTATACTCCAAAATCCATTCGAAAAGAAAAAAGAATATGCGGCACTCACCCCAGGATAGCAGTGATGTTCGTGAACTTTATTGGAGAAACTGTGTGCAAAACATCCGTCAGGACATCAAAAATACAGGTATACAGGAGGGTGCGGTATTGGAGCGTGGACGACGGCCGTTTCGCACAACAATGTGCTTCAACGGGTCCAGAGAGTAGATTACACCACGTCATTTCCTTTTAAAGGACTCAGACGTGTAACCATAATTAGAAACATAACATTTCAAAATTGTGAACAGTTTGTGATTGTGACATATAAAATAATCTACATACAGACATGCAATCTAGGTAGGGAGCTATATTTTTACATTTTCTCAAACCTTCATACGATCTCAATTTATTTATAAAAAATATATACTAAGTGACCTCTCTCATATCATCAATGCCATACCGTATTAAAAGATCTTATAAAAATACAGACATATCCAATTTGTCATTTAAGCCAATTGGCCCCTGAGCATTTGCGTTTAGAATCCATTTGGCTTCTTTTTGTAAGAGAAATCTCTTTTGATCACCTCCCTGCGAGGAATACGTCACGGTTTCTATACCAGCAAAGCTGAGTAAATCAGGGTTGGCTCCGTGTTTGTCTTTCATATGTTGAATTAATCTTAGGCAGCCCTTACCAGTTGAAATTGAATTATAATGTTCTCCAAACCTTTTAATCAACGGTCTTATTGTTTTTCCGATATAAAAATATCGGCACGGGCAGAACAAAACGTAAACAACGAATTTACTCTTACAAGAAATAAAAATCTTTTACGACATGGGTGATAGAACCTATTTGTAAAGGATTTTTTGTTGAGTGGAGATGGCAAAATCTACAATTGCCGCATTTATAATTCCCGGTAGATGTATTACCGGTGAGCCAATT